>NW_026943205.1:686590-763647 GCF_024139115.2 Armigeres subalbatus
AAGTTACGTATTGCTTCCCATATTGGAAGCAACAACTTGCATCATTCGGGCTTTTAATGATGGTGTCAATGTTTTGCTGAATTTATTTCGACATCGGATTCTAAATCAACATCCACTTCCTGAGCAGCTAAAAGCTGCTTGCTTCCACTCTACCGGGTTGGGAACTGGTCCAAAGGGCAAAAATAAGGGTAACGAAGGCTTTTGTTTATTGACGTTTCATTTTCTTACGCAAATAAATGGAAAACCATGTGAACCAGCTGAAGCACAGGCATCAGATCTCGACAGGCAGCCACAGCTTCCTTCTGGTTCAGTGTTTGAATTCTGGCTTTTCCACCTAAGCCTTCACGCGGTTTGCCTGCTTATTTTCCAGTAGATGACTTTCGGTTTCTATTAGGTTAAATTTTCCTGCAAAAATTTCGCTTATGCTGCATAGGCAGAATGGTGGAGGTTCCATCTGTTTGTTGCTGTTGCGTGTTTGTTAGCAAAACGAGACCCTGGTATGTGGAAAACCATGGAACTGGAATGAGTTCAAGAATATTGTTACATTTATCGGTATGGAGGAAAACCATCAGCAATTTCCAAGGGTTTATAGTTTTCTCAAATAGAACGACTTAGAGGATAAAATCTGATGCTGACTGGACTTTTTGATTGAATAGATTAAGTGATTCAGGCGTTTCGACAGTATTCAATTTAAATAAAATAAAATTTCTTCTGTAGAGAAGAGTAATCGTTCGTGCTCATTGATTCGGCTTACTTTTAACCGTTCAGCAGTTTGGCAGTAAGAGCAGTTATAGTTGAGATATTGGTCCTTTTTGGATCTGGCTGTTTTGAGCAGTATTATCGGTACAGATATGTTCCGATTTTATCACGTTCATTTTGTCACGCTCCGATTTTATCACGCCCGATTTCGTCAACAAAATTATTCGTTTTTATCAACAAGAAAATTCAATCATGTTTTTAGAGATTTAGCTTTTAAAATTAAATAACTGGGTTAGGTGTCTGGCACAAGTTGTATTTATAGTATTTCAAGTAATTCAGATTAGCATTAGTATTAAAATTGTTCGGTGTAATTGTGATTGACACTAGTGATACTATGTTTTACTTTTGAGATCCTTATCTAGAATGCTATCAAGAAGAGGAGTGCCTTGATTCTAGTCTAAAAAAATAAAAAAAAAGCATGGTATCAATACTTCTGGCCACGTCCATCTCTTCCCGTTACTAGGAGAGGAAGGAATGATGATAGACTTTACTTAACGAGAGGCCACGAGTAGCGACCCTTCATAAGTAAGGAATTGAATGGTTGGTCGTTAAGATTTGCCTGTAGCTGTAACTGTAGATCTTACCGTAACACACCACGTAAAGGTGTCTACCCAGCATTACGGGTCTATTTATAGATCATTTCAAATAGCGGTAAAAGTCGTAACAATAAGACAGGTTTCACTGACTTCTTCCCATCGAAATAAAAGAAGATGCGGTTTGTTTCCTTTTACTCAGGACAGGATTACATTATACCGTTCTGATATAATCCGAAAAATTGTTGAGAAACTTTTCGATGTTCTAGGTCTCAAACTGTTGAGTACATATCTCGAGTGCATTAGATCTCAACATCTTAGCTGGATTTATGTCCAAAAATATCATGTGATCATAAGACAATTGATCGAGTTTGAATCTAAACTATTTCAGGGTCTCCAAAAGCCCTGAAGTTCAGAACATGTTATACCCGATCAACCAAGCCTTGAACGCGTATTCGTGCATCGTTGAACATCTTACAGGTACATTGTGCCGATAATATTTCACCTTATATTTTACACGCAACTATAGGCCTTTAAGTTTCTCCAAAACATCATTGAGTCAAATCAGTTTAGGAACATGTGATCTACCGATCAACCGGCCCTGATGATGTTTCCATGCATCGTTGAACATCCAGCAGATCCATTTAGCCGCAGTATTTCACTCATTGTTTACAAGCGGCTCAGGCCTTTTCGGTTGTTCAAAACGTCCTTGAGTTCAGAACATGATCTAGTTACTCAACCAAGTGCTTAAAGATGTACCTGTGTATACTAGCGGATTGCAGTTATTTGACTATGCGCCCAATTTGGTAATCTTGAGCTCGTTCAGTAGCCGCTAGGTTTGAAAGTCGACGGAGGTCCTTCGTAGCTTAGTTGGTTTGCCACCAGTCTAGCGTACTGTAGGGTCATGGGTTCGAGTCCCATCGAAGGAAAGTGGTTACCTCCACCCATTTTCAAAATCAATATCTTCACATAACGACATATTCACATATGAGTTTTCAAAACATTGTAAATTAATGTCCAGTTGGGTGGGATAATCCCCGGAAATAGGCAATTAACTTTGATCGAACCTTTATTTTGGTGTTTTTATCCTAAAATAAGTTCAATACCAAAAAGGAGGGAGTATGGGAGGTAAAGATGGATTCAAGATTGCCGGTGATTTTCAGTTTGAGGCGAAAAGTCGGCCCCAAGAACCTTCATATCGGTGGCCAACGAGTTCCTTAGCCATTTTGTTGGACCACACGGTGTAAAGAGAAAAACCAAAATTACGCAGGAGAAGGTGCAATAGGGTCTGTAGGTTCGCCACGCCTGTTGGCTCCCTATCCAAGAGTTCCGTTTCGTTTGCGAACACTAAGGTCATTTCGAGAAGCAGAACGTTAATATCAACCCTAAATCCGTCCGGGAAATACCCAACTAACGTGAAATTATTCATCGAGCCCAACATACTCTAGGCCAGCCCAAGATCGTGGATCTCACCAGCGTAGGATTGGTCTAACTGTAGTACCGAAACCGGATACAGGTATTATGCAAATTTCAGTACCGACAATACCGTATTAGAGATGGAAAATACCGGTGTTTTCGAGTATACAAATGCTGTCAATATAAAAATATACATTCACATATCAGCCAAAGACTCACCGTATAGACATCACTTACACAGTGGTGGATGCGCGTATTCGCGATTCCAGGATCACATTTTTTGAAAAAGAACCGCACCTGTTGCTACTAATTAAGACTAACTTTCTTTTGCTATCTGAGATACCACACTTCACTTTCTGCATGCTCAGCGCCTTGTGCTGCTGGGTGCCAAGTCCGATCGGTTGCCCTCGTTGCCGATCGATCGACGTTGATGGTGCATCGCCTGTTCTGTTGCCGGTTGACCCATGCTGCTGACGCAGCTTTGCGCTGGGATGGAATTTGATCAAGTCCGGCTGGCAACGCCGTTAACGCACCCTTCTAGTGATGAATCTCCAGGGCATGGTATCCGTTAGTGAAAACGTTAAGTTTTCGATTTTTCCTGGATCCTAAGACTTATGTTTCCAATTATGTTTGCTCTGTAGAAAATGCAGAATATGTAAACCAATTATATAGGAGGAGGTTATTCCCGAACGTGACCAATGATGGAAATGTAGGCTGTTGTTGGTCAGACGAAGTAGATCAAATCCTTTCGAGTTTCTGCTTGAAGTTGACAAGATGTTCTATAGTGAGTTTAGTACATCCCCATTTTGGTAATGGTTATTTCATCTAGAGAAAGTTTGATGGGTTGTCCAGTTATGTTTTCGGTTTGTTAGTCGAAACATATTGATTCGTATTATACAGTTTTGAATTGAATCAAGTATGATCCAAAGAATCCTGATATAGGTACTGTCGATGACAGTGTGATGTTGTATGACAAGTATATGATTCATGTCATAGATACAACTTCCTGTTGTACGGGGTTTGAGTGTAATTGCATAGCTGGTTTACCGTCTAAGAGACGTGGTATGCAACTGAATCGCTCTTATATCTTCAATATGGTAGATGGTTGGTTCTATTGTCTTATCGACGAACTTCTCAGTTTGATGAACCAGGCAAAACTTCTTTGTTGAATGAATTTGCTGTTGATGATGAAAGATAGGGTGTACGTGGATTTTGCGGAAATTTCAGGGGATCTAGTTTGGGCAACTTGATGAATAGTTACGATCTCCTGGGTGTTCGTGGCAATTGATGTTTTAGCATAGTTGACGACTTCTGATGTTGAGTGGTGTGACATTTTCCTTTTCTAAATCCTTCCTAAACATTTCTATCTCATTTTGGTCAAGATTTTCTCATTTAAAATTCCTAATTTAGCTAACATGATTGTGTCAATTATGTTTTCTATTTTTATATAAGTTTTAAGATTAAAAGAATATTAATTGAATATAATTCTGACGATTTTGATCTAAACGACTGAATGCTTCTTTGGTTTTTAGATTCCTTTAATTGTAAAGTCATTTCGCGATTAATTTAACTTTTTTGTTATTGTTATAAATGAGGTCATTGATACTTGAATTAATTAATTTCAAATCATTCGCGTCGGGTGTTCGACTATGAATTTCAAACGGTACCTACAGCATCCCATCTTTTCTGTCTTTTAGAGGTAGAATGTTTCCTAAAGCAGTATTAATTTCATCAAATTTCTGTTATATAATTCTGAGAACTGATTGCTTTCAATTTCGTCGAACTCTATTCTGAGGTCTACAATATGAGTTTTAACATGTCGATACTGAAATGATGAACATAGTGATATGATTGGTACTGGATCCTACTGATGCATGATCAAAGATGAAATTTATGGTCGAGTTTTGCATGTAGTGTCCATTAGGGTGGTTCAAAATCGATTTTGCTCCATACCGCTCATTTGATTCTACATCATGTTCTGAGGGTCCTCCGAAAATTTGAGCTCATTTGGTTTAAAATTGATTTACAGCCGTTCCAAGTTTGCATGCAAATTAGTATGGAAATTTTTTCATTATACTGATTATGGCGCTTCCTCATTAGGCGCAGGTTAAAAGAAATCCTACATAGCTAAAGGGAATACTCAAGAGCTTTCATTCAGCGAAAACCGCATCCAAATTAATTGTTCAATAATTAGTAATCGATTTAAATACAGGTTGCGAATCTTTAGTCATGATAGTTAAACTTCTTTGAGGCATCACTGAAACATGCAGTGCAACATAGTAGCCTGAATTTGTGTGTGCATTCGCGCCTACGACAGCAATGTTGCCTGTTAGAGTTACACAATCTCCAGAGAACTACGGCATAGATTAATTATTACTAATTCTGGACGATTAACTAGATGCGTTTTCACTGAGTGAAAGCTATGTAGGTTTTTTTAACCCATTAATGAGAACGATACATAACGAAAATAAATTTCCATACTAATTGTCATGAAACTGAAGCTTGCTATCGATCTAATAGAAATCACATAGACTGATAAATCAAATGAGCGTGATAAAATGATTTTTGAACCTATTCATCTTGAGTCAGCAGTGTCGAAAGTCTGGAAAAGATGAAAGGTAGTTGGTTCATAGTGGTAATTTTTCTGAATTTATGTCATTCTTATGAACTCGTCTACTGTCAGCTGTTTAATTGTGCTTTTGTTGACCTTCGCTATTTGTATGTTTTTTATATCGTGGTGTTGTCTTTACTCTACGTCTAGTCTTTTCGTATCGTCAATTCCTGTCTCAATTGTGGTGTGTTTGGTTTTTTGTTGTGTCGTTTCAAATCTTTAGTCTGGGTCTGTCGATAGATTTTTGTACCGTTTCTATTGTATGAGCTTAAGAGTAGATTACTATTTACATATGGGGATATTTTGTGGATGAGTGGATAGTGTTGTTGTATTTTATGACAGAGATCTCCATTACTTGTTCTGGGCTTTTTCCGGGTTTTCCGCCTCTGTAATTCGATAAATTTCCAAGACGTGAATGAAATGTTCTCATGATCTCACATCATTTCCCTACGACCGTAGCTCAATAAGGTCTGTATCTGCATAAATCCGGACACCTTTAAATCACTGTAACTTTTGAAATATTGTACGTAGGAGTGAAAAATTTCACTATGGTGTAAGCACATTCATCTTTAGTGTTCAAGATGGCGACGAATGAAAACACAAATCCTAAGGCAAATCTGATTTGTCAATACGGAACTTCAAATAAATTAAATTTAGTTAAATCCGCTGTTTCACGATGCTCATCATTTTCGGAACGTTTGAGTTGGGAGAAAACCAGAAGTGATAAAACGTTAGACGTGCTGATCCTGTCAAGGACCGGAAGGTGAAGAGGGTATTGAAACAAAATTCAAATCTCTGTTCGAATAGTGGCTCGTAAAATAGGGATGTTGCCTGGTTTTGTTCAAAAATCAAACAGCGTTCAGGCTGAAGTCGTATAAAGTGAAGACAGTTCCAAATTGCAACAGCAAAAGAACTTGACAGCAAAATCACGGCTCGACGATTGTACTGCGAATACTTGACGAAGTTCTCATGCGTTGTTATGGGCGATGAAATCGTCCTGAGGTTTCAAGCAGCTGGGCTGGCTTCTATTCTGCTATGGCCATAAATGCTACAGCTGAGCATTTTAGGACGAAGAAGGCACGAAATTTCCCAAAAAATACCTTGTGTGGCAAGCAATTTGCACGTGGTAAAAAGAGTAAATCTTTCGTCACAGTAGGCACAATCTGTTGACGAAAGATTTACCAAAAAGAGAGATATTGGGCTCTGATGAAGCGGAAACTTTCTGGAAAGAAAGAAGGAATCAAAGATATCAAACACTTCCAACAAATTAGGACAAAGACGGCCACCACGATATCTGAAGAGTCTGTACAAACCCTTATGGATGGAGTTAAGCGTAAAGTTCGAAATTTTTATATAAATAGCGAATAACTATATTATGTCTTCGTGAATTGCTAAATCATATCCCATAAATCTGAAATAAACAAGTACAACTGAAATATAATGCGAAATTTATGTTTTATGTATGTTTTGAGGTGTCCGGATTATTGTAGATACAGACCTTAATAGGGTGTAATTTGGTAGTGTTGTAAAAATTCGCTAATTCTCCGGTCATAAATGCTTTCTCTTGGTCCATTACCAATGTTTCCGTGAATTTGAATTTCGACAACACTTCTTTAACTGCCGGGATAAGATCTATAGCAGCTCTAGATTCGATTTGACGAACTGGGGCATATTTTGAGAATTTATCGACATATGTTAAGTATTGGAGATTGTCCATGAAGAGAATGTCAATATGAGCGATTTGAAAAGGTTGAGTAGGTATGGGAATTTTTTTGGATAGAAAAATGGATTGGATTTCTGTCATATTTGTTCTCATGACAGATTTGACAGTTCATCACAAAATCGTGCAGTTTTTGAGAAAGTTTTGGAAAATAAAACTTCCTTAAAATCTGCAATTTATTTTCTTCTGCACATCTATGGGCGCGGTGGTGCTCTTTACGTAGGGGAGAACGGTACAAAATGCACCCTTAAGCTTTTTCGATGTTTTCGCCCATATAAACAAAAAATACCCAACGATTTCAACGTATGAATTTAAAATTTACAAACCCAGCTACATTTCACAATGATCTCCTATTCAAAACAACAGGTTTTCGTGACTTTCTAACGCATTTAAAAATGTTTTAAAAATAGGCCTGGGGCAAACGCACGAATTGTGGTCTAAAATGACCTCATTTGCATGCAAAATGATGGTGAACGCATGGTTGTTTGTTTTTCTTAATGCATTGAGCTAAAATCTTACGGATGTGGTGGAAGAATAGCAAATCGTTAATTTTAAGTGAATATGAAGGGATTTAGCTTAATTTTTCCAATGGAGCTCAGTGATGGATAACTAATTATGAATTGTTATGGTAATATTCGTTCATAAATGTACTACAACAGATTATATTAGTGATTTTATGAGTGAGGCCATTTTGCCCCAGGGGTGCATTTTGGACCATTCTCCCCTATGACTTCCCATTGCTCATCTTCCTGTTGAATGTCCTGTAGTTGATATTGGGCAAAACGGACTTTTAAAGATTTTTTTTCGGTCGTTAAAATTCCGTTAAGCTTGCTTTGATCAAGGTAGCTTTTTGAAACCTGTAAAAGAGAGGGTTCGTTAATTCCGGGTATGAACACTATTATTCTTGTAAATTTCTCAAATAGCTTTCCGTAGTGATCTGACTAGGTCCTTGCTTCAGAATTAATTGATGTCAAAAGACATTTATAGGGGATTCAGTCGATTTGATGTAGAAATGATCGCGGTCATTGAACAGACTATCCGGCTGAGAGCATCCGCAACTACGTTGCTTTTGCCAGGTTTATATTCAATAGAATAGTCATGTTCTTCGAGATACGCTTTCCAACGTTTCAGTTTCGCATTGGTATTTTTGGCGGAGAGAGAAAATGTTAAGGGTTGGTGATCAGTGAGAATTTTAAATTTACAGCCGTATAAATAATTCCTAAATGTTTGCAAGGCCAAATAAATAGCTAACATTTCTTTCTCTGGAACAGAAAGGCCTTCTTCTGAATCCGAGAGAGTTCTTGAAGCAAAATGAATGGGTTTATCTCTACCCATTTCGCCTTGCGACAAGACAGCTCCGATGGCATAGTCCGATGCGTCTGTCGTTAATATGAATCCTTTGCTATAGTCAGGGTAGATCAAAATGTCCGATGAAGATAAAATACTTCTCATCTTCCGAAAGCAAGATTTTTCCGATTCGTTTAAATTCACCTATAAGACGTGCATCCCTCCCCTCTCAAAAGGCTTGTAAGGGGTTTTGCAATTTAAATATTAATTTCGTTTATTGTCCCATTAATCTTTCAAAAATAAGGGGGTGGAAAATAAAAAAACAAATGAATACATTGATAAAATCGAAAAACTCAATGTTTTCTTATACAATTGTCTATGAAAGCCCGAAATTTTATAAATTTTTCTGTGAAAATTTAAAATTCCCCCTCAAATAATTAAATTTGACCACGAAATTTTGTGGGGCGGAGACAGAAGAAGATAATAAAATTTGTTACGGCCTTATCAAATGAAGCCACAGAAATTGCCACCAACTTATACGATTCTCTCAAAGAACGAATTCACAAGAGACGGTCAGAATTCGCCGATCTTTTGTTTTTGTTTTTAATTATCCTGGCGTGAAGAAATTGATCAAAAACGATTTTTACATTTTCTTTTTTACGAGATCTCGAAGCGTCTAATCATTCCAGAGGTTGAAGAGACTGTAGCAGAGCAAAATACTTGCGTTGCCGATGGCAACTACGTTGACACCTGGATTCTTGAAAGCAATCCGTAAATAAATATCCTAATATTAATCTAAAATGATTAAGGGCAAGTACTTAACACTGATTTTTGATGCGCTTGGCACCATTTATCCTACTTCGGTTGAACCAGAGAGAACATTTTCAGAATCTGGCAACAAAATCCGAGGCGGATTGAGAGATGAATCACTCAGTTTCACTTTGGCCAGCTTTATATTTCTGAAATTTTCACGAATACCGGTATTTTACCGGTAGTACCGGTATTAACTCCAACAAATACCCAATACCGGTATTTGTCAAAAATCGCCAATACCGACCACCCTAATCCAGCGTGGCGAACCTTAAACCAACGTGGCCAAACTCAAGGCAGCCGGAGCAACTACGAGTCAGCAAGGTGAACCCCAGTGCATCGTGGTGAACCGATCCGCATGGGGCCTCTAATACAGCGTGGTCAACCCGGAACCAGTGTGTCCGAATAACAAACCAGTGTGGAAAACCCTTAACCAGCGTCGAAAACTCAATAGTGATCGCCATCAAATCCACCACACCCAAGACCATCTTCGCCAATATAAGTGCTTTTGCGTTCCTTTCTACAAATCTACCTCTCAAACCGTATTATTGGGCACATAAAAAACTAAAAACGTGATTTTTATCAAATGTTGTGAAAAAAGAAACAGCTGTCGATGGAAATTTCATAGAGTACACGGTCATCACTCTAACTTTCACCTACTCAGTGACTGAGTAATATTGTATTGCCATCTCTTTTCTTCCCACGGAAATTTTACTCAATTTCCGTCAAAAGCAGGATTACTCATAGTTTTGAGTTGTCTTGCTTTTGACGGAAATTGAGTAAAATTTCCGTGGGATAGAAAGAGAGAGTAATACTATTTTTCTCAGTCACTGAGTAAGTGAAAGTTAGCGTGATGTTACTAATCAAAACACAGCTGCCATTGCACTATGGGGCCTCCGCATACAAACTGGCGGACAAAAATATTTTCCTCCTTTTTTCGAGCTTATAAGATGTTTTTAATGTTGTCACAACAGGAAAATGTTGTTAAATATAAATTCCAGTCATTTTGCGACTAACTTTTGAAAAGGGCTTAAAATGTTGACTCTTTTATCAATAATGTATATAAATTTCCAAACGACGAGAAGCTAAGACAATAGTTTTCTACAAAAATAGATCTGCGTTATCACTTTTGGCAAATTTATATTTTTTGGCAGTTCATTGCTTTTCAAAAACTTTCATTATAAATAAAAAAAATTTAATACTCCTTGGATAATTAGTCAACCCCACCCTTTTGAACTTTCTGCAATGTAGTCCGAAAGATTGTCTAAAAACTATTCAAGATAAATTTCTAGGTTGTCGATTTTGGTTTATTGATTGATTATTGATAATATTTTAATAATTTTGATTTGATATGATTATTTGATTATTATGATCAAGATTTTAGATTTTTTTTAAGAAATTAGATTTTGAATACTTCTAACAGTAGCACAAGGTGATTGAAGGGCTTAAACATTGAACAAAGAAGGAATTATTCGAAGGCATATCGATTCATTCTTTCTTTTTGAATTGAAACACTTGAATAGATTGAATGGCTAATCTTCAATAACCATCCACTGCACCGGCGACAGTTGCCATTATGTCAATTCAACTTCTCATCCATTCTAAGTTTTTGTCAACTAAAATTTCACCCCCGTATGACTCTCTGTATCGTTGGACTTCCACGTCCGCCTACCGAACGCTATCTCGATGTCTGCCAGCACTTCAACCGGTGCAGACCGGAGAACTTAGACAAAAGATGTCATTTAATCAATAATAAATTATTTCGCTCCAAGTACGGTCCAACTTTTTCGGCAGGCATTCTCCGCCTGTCGTTCGCCAGTCCCGGAGTCCGATTGGGACCAAGAAGCACCGGCAAGTGAGTTCCCGAGTCAGTCAGAGCAGCTGGCTGGATGTGTTCATTTACGAATTGGCCTGGAAAAACTTTGGCTTCCACAATCTTGGTGGCACGGCAAGAGCGGGGCACGACAAGCTGCCAACCTCAGTCTGATCCTTGGGTTTTTGGTTGTCCCCATTTCCTCGGGATCGCTGCACTGCTCGACATGAGCGTTTTGTCTTACCGAAGGTCGATTCCATCAACAAACTTAAGCCCGGGGAAGACATACAGGACCCAGCTCGGGGAGAAAGATGAGTGTCGTACGGGGACAGCCTTTCATTTTAATTCCATAATTAATGCTTCTCTATCATCATCTCTAGCTGCTGGATGGCTGTCAACAGAAAAGAGGGTAAGGTGACTAGAAATGGGCAGCCGGCTATCCGCTTTGGTGGTCGACAAAGAACAACTTCTTCTCTGTCGTTCCGCTTGAAATGACAAATCTTGGTCTTTGGCACTACACTCTTGCGAAATTGGGCTGATGCAAGGCCGAAGAGCACACCGTACATATGTTTTCAGTCCCTCGGTTACGGTAGGAAGAGGACTTTTATGTGACGTGATAGGATGGCCTCCTGCCGAAAAAAGCTGCTACCGAGCACAAAAGATTTGGCCAACTTTCGAACATTTATTGTCGGTGTAGTTCATGTGAGAACGAACGACGACGCCGAGTTAACCGGAGCTGGAGCGGAGGCGAAAGAGCGAGTGTGTACTTTGTCGAGGGCAAATAAGTTCAAACATGAATAAAATGTTAGAGGATGATATTTGTTCTTTTGGCCTCGGCTGGGAAGAGCTGAGCTGCGATGACTTCTCTGGAAGCTCTCTGGGCAAACGGGCGGCCGAAAAGTCTATATGATGTAGGGCTCGTGACTTTCTTGTGAAACATAACCTGTTTATTGAGGTTTTTCGTGCAATGTTTCTATACCGAAGTGGATGTCACACGAGATATGCCCGCGGGAGACAGGAGTGACTTTCATAAATCTTAAATTCAGAGAAATGTAAATATTTTCCACATTACCTTTCGGAACTTTCATTCTGCCAAAATTGAATTACAATCATGAATTAATTATTATATTATTTGCTGAGAAAGACACTGCTGTTGAATTTGATTGCACCAGAAGTAGGTTGTCAAGTTTGCTAGTGTTTTGTAAATGTGTTGATGTAAACGCAATGGCGCAACTGATACACACAACCAGCAGATTTTCTTGTATTTCTGTACAAGAATTGGACAATACTGCTAGATTATAATTCAAATAATATACGCTCTTATTCAAATACTAAAATAAAAGCTTGCAAAATTTTAAGGTCTCATACAACATTGTTATATGAATCGGACAGTTCTTAGATGTACAGAATTGTAAGAAAATCTAACAAACGCCAGTCGGGTGTAAAGATGGCAATCTAGAGGATATGTTAAATGTTTCGGTCTTTTAGAAAACCACGAAAGAACGAAAGAGGAAGGGACGTTTGGCCGAAACTCATTCAGCTGAATGCCATTTGTCCGAATGCCACGAAACGGCCTTTGGACCCAAAATGGAATTTTCGGCCAAATGCCCTTTTCTTCCAAACAACCATGTTTACACCAATTATATCCCACAGCTTAAAGCATTGTAGCATAAGCTTCCATATTCGACGGTATCTGAAACAACAACACATTTATCACTTATTGCCCATCTATCATATGAGACACCGTTCTCGTATCGCGATGGTTCATGACTCATTTCAAGGAGAATGAATTTTTCTTTGAGAAAACACACCTCCGGTTGAAAACCTCTCGTACAGAAGAGCTTTAAGCACCCCCAGCAGACACAGAACGACTTACCATCAAACATCAACTTGAGACACATTGCCCTTTTTTCCATTCCGTCGTACTCCGTTCCATCAACATACGTATTCATGGTACGCTAAGGTGGAGACCCCATACCCACCCAAATCGCTTTGCCGCTTGAAAAATCACACAAAAGCCAGTCTAGATGAGCAAGAGCCACTGCTCAAACTTTTGAAATGTGTATGCGATGATAATTTGTAGATGAAACAGTTTGTGTCATAAAATTTTGTAAACGGCAGCTTGCTTGGCTGGTAGACTTGTTTGGGTCAAATTTATCTTCTCTCGATCCTTCTCGGTTCGCCATCATCAGGCCACATTCGTTCGTTCTTTCCGGGTGGAACGTGGAACCCGCCCCATACCGTCGAGGGCAAGAGAAAGCCGAAAGCATGTCACGTGTGAGCCTTTTCCGGTGCTGGGTGCCTCACATTCGTTCGTTCGTTCGTTCGTTCGGATGAGTTCAAACATAACTTCATTTCGAAAAGGAAAAGTTTGCATTTTTCGGCAAATGTCTAAATTTGAATTCAGTGCTCAGCTCGTTACTCATTTGCAAAATACGGAGCAGAGGGCGTTTTTGTTCTGACTGAACGCGCGTGGCATGTGACAGAGATGCGCATTATTTGCGTACTCGTAGTCGCATGGATTTGGCTCGGTGTGTGCTTCCAGGCGGAGTGATGCTATTCCAACAGTAGAACTGCGCGACGGGTGATATTTAAAGCTAACTGGATTTAAAAGTTTTCCGCCCTGTTGTCTGCCAGCGTCGAAGTGACGGGCCCCGTAATCTAGTCGAGGGATTGCCAAAAAGCCTATACGAAAACTTGGGTTGGCGTTGTGCCTGATTGTCGTGAGTGTGACAGATGACACGAAAGCATGCGAAATGCTGTCTTTGGAAAGTCTTTTCTCTTCGGAGGGATCAGTTTTGAATGAATGGGATTTCGGAAATGTGTCTCGTTGTTGTCCAATGGAAATGAAACGCAAATTTAGCGAGCTTAGGGCGAACGAATTGAATTGAGTTTCATCTTAAACCATGTCTAAAATGCATTATTTCACAAACTTACAAAAAATAATCACCTAGCAATGTTGGCACCTTTCTTGTGCATTAGAAAAAACCAAAGCAGAATTGCTAACACTTACGTTGATAATTCTCACCAGTCTTGCATAGGAGTCCGGTTTGATTTTCTGCAATCGATCACAAAATTCATTTATTCTTTGGAACGCCGATCATTGTTTTGAAAGTGGCCATTTTCCCAAAGATATTGATAGGAGCACTGGGGTAGTCTCCCGCCCCGCAAAAATTGCCATTTCCTGATCGAGCCGAAAACACGACTTCCAACGTGTCAAACTTCATGATTATGCAAAATAATTTGATAGCAATGTGTTCTGAGGGTATTGAGTCCATCTGCTCATATTCCTAGAGGTCCTTGACAGTTAGTTGCATGGTTGAAGTGATCACTTCCTGATCAATTCTAAAACCTGGCATGCGACGTGACTAACTTCACGATTTTTCAAATGTGTGTTCAAATGTGAATATGTTTTAAGAGTATTTTGTTCATCTGGTCACATTCCGGGACGCCCTGGAAGGCTTCTCTAGGAGAAGTGGCCATACTTTGATCAATTCTGAAACCTGGATACGGAGTCACTTTCCAAAATACTCAAACTTCCAATGATGAGTCCAAACGTTAACCGATTTGGCTGAAATTAAATAGAACGGAAAAATAAGGCCCATTCAAAAAATAAATAAATTAAAAGTGGTTTTGAGTCAGCTTATGGGTGAGGGGGGTTGCCACTTTTTTATTTTGGCCTGCAACCGATCAAAGTTTATGATTTTGCAAATCAAGTTTATAAATTTGACAAATATATTTTCGCAAGGTTTTAATATAAATAATGTAAGCGATTTATACAGATAAAATTGTACAAAAATTTGTTTTAAAAATTATACAAAATTGTGAGATTTCAATACAACCATTGTATTAAAATCTTCCGAAATTGTAAATTCCAAATTATGGAACAGTTTCTGTAAGGATCGTACAGAACTGCATTATTATTTTTTTATTCCTTTATTTATTTGGTAGGCACTCTGTGTTACATAACCGCTACTGTGCCGAGATCTATTGTGGTATTCTGCAGCCAGAATCCACACAGAGTCTATTTTTAATTTTTTTATTTATAATTCTATATTTTTCATATTTTTTATTTTATATTTTTTATTATTCATTATTGTTGTCGTTGCTGGTCCATATCGTCGTGAGTCCATTGTGTTCGTTTTGTCTATGTCGTGTTTCCAATGATCTTTGCATTGTCCGGTTGCCATTTATCCGGGTAACGTTGGAGGAATGCCTCCGAGAAGAACAAGTTGTCAGTCGTCATCAGGCAGCCGTGACGGTGAGGCGTGCATCCCAATACGCCACCGCATAGACTGCGCTTCCTGCGACTGACAAGGGTTTTGGTGTAGGGGCTGAGAATCGAACCCATGACCATTCGCTTGAAAGGCGAACGTGTAGCCAACTACGTTACGGGACCCCCAAAGAACTGTATTAAAATTCGGCATCCGTTTATTGGGTGTAGAGCAGTATTCTGTGGGAAAGCCCATCACGGAATGCATCTCGCAGTGAACAGCAAACAGATGGTCCACATTCTCAGAACACATTCCTTTGAACTTGTTTTGCAAAATCATGAAGTTTGACACGTCAGAATTGAGGGCTCAAAATCGATAAAAATTAGCCCCTTTCCCTAGGGAATCAGGTTTTCAGTAAGCTCCGGAATGTGACCAGATGGACCAAAAACTCTCAGAACGCGAGACCTAGTTAACACTGAAAATATACAAGACAGGCAAAAAACAGCATTGTCAACTGTCCTCAGTACATCCTTAGTTTGAATGCCGACAAGAACAGTTATTTCGGGTAGGAAACGCAAGATATGCAGCTGCTGAAAACCCGGGAAGTCCGATGGCAGAGGAAATTGTTTACGAAACTAATATGTTCCCAGAGAATCTCCAGTCCGACAGCTGTTTAAGCACTAACAGAGTCCAGGTGCGGTTAAAAGCCTTCGCTATATTTAGGGAAACCAGACCAACGCGTTACTTTTCGACAAATTCATTATGGTGTACATCTGCTAGCTCAAAAAAGTACCAGTTGGTCCCATACCCACCCCGCGTGTTGATGTAAGCCAAATCTTCCATCGGCTTCAAGTTTTTCGCGCAGCCTACGATTATCTAACCTCTCGACGACCTTTGATAAACACAAGGTTAGCGGGTCGGTAGTCAGCTACGTCACAGGAAAAAAACAGGCTCTGAGGATCGGAATAATGTGGCTGAGTCATCACTAGTCGGGAGAAACTTGACTGGACTAGAGAGAAAAAAACCTCCATCGAAGCCTTGTAACAGCGGGCGCGGCTCCACAACCTGTGACAATTTTCCGTTCAAAGTCTTCGTAAAAACTGAGACGAGCTTCCAGTGGAAATTCCGAAGAATTTCCCGTTGAAATCCTAAGAATTTGTGGTTGAAATAAACATTTTGAACGGAGAAGGGCCGTTTGGCAGAAAGTCAATTGGCCTTTGACTGGTCCTTTCGCCGAAAAAGAGGTTTAGCCGAATAGGTAATTTAGCCGAAAATGCCGTTTGTCTGAATGGATGATTGCCAGGAAGGACATTTTCGTGTCGAATGGTTCCTCCTGACAAAACCTCTTCTACCAAACGGCATTTTCAACCCAATGATCTATTCGGTCAAACAAAATTTCATACCGACCGATTGCCATGCTATCATGCATGAGAAACTTACTTACTTACTTACGGATCCTGTACACCTCCGGTGGTGCAAAGGGCCGACTTGAAAGATCTCCATCCTGAGCGTTGCCCGGCTATCGCTTTAACCTGTTGCCAGGTTAGATTTCTGTGGACTTCTTTTTTTCGTTATTGAGGCTGCACCGCCGTGAGCCTCTGGGTCTGCCTCTGCTGCGATGTCCCGCTGGGTTCCAGTCTAATGCTTGTTTACAGATTTCGTTTCTGCCCCTACGTAGAGTGTGGCCGACCCAGCCCCACTTCCGATCCCGAATTTCTGTTGCTATCGGCCTCTGGTGACAACGACGATGGAGCTCGTTGTTTGAGATCCAGTTGTGTGACCACCAGGCCCGAATTATATATCGCAGGCATCTGTTAATGAACACCTGCAGCCGTTGAGTGTTCCCCACTGATACACACCATGTTTTGCTAGCGTATAACAGCACAGATTTAACGTTAGAGTTGAAAATTCGTATTTTGGTGTGTTCACTTATCTGCCTGTTTTTCCAGATATTTCTTAAACTCGCAAAGGCAGCCCTTGCTTTCTTGATCCGTGCGCCTATGTCGATTTTGGTACCGCCGTCTGACGCCATTTGGCTACCAAGATATTGGAAGCTTTCAACATTCTCCACTGGTTGCCCGGCTACTGTAAAACTGGAAGGAGTTACCGTGTTTACATCCAACGATTTGGTTTTGTTGACGTTGATGACTAAACCTGCCGAAGAGGAGCGCTCGGCAAGGTCGTTGAGCTTACTCTGCATATCAGAGCGCCGTTGCGCGAGAAGTGCAACATCATCCGCCAATTCGAAGTCATTTAGGTGCTCCATGATTATAGGCTGCCATAACAGCCCGCGGTTTGGTTCACGGTCAATCGCATCTACCAGAATCTCGTCGATTACGATGAGGAACAGTAACGGTGATAGAATACATCCTTGCCTCACACCAGCTACGACCCGGATAGGGTCGGACAAGACCCCATTGTGCAGCACTCTACACGAGAAGGCCTCGTACTGTGCCTCGATGAGGCCGATGATTTTCTCAGGAACTCCCTTGCGTCTCAGGGCGCCCCACATATTATCGTGATTGAGACGGTTGAAAGCTTTTTCGTAGTCAATGAATACCAAGTAAAGGGACTCTTGGAATTCGTTGACCTGCTCCAGAATGATGCGGAGCGTGACAATATGGTCCACACAGGATCTTCCGGCACGGAATCCGGCTTGCTGCCGACGGAGAGTCGCATCGATCTTCTCCTGAATCCGGGTTAGGATAATTTTGCACAGAACTTTGAGAACGGTACACAGCAACATAATGCCTCGCCAGTTATCGCATACAGTCAGGTCACCCTTTTTGGGCACCTTCACTAAGATACCTTGCATCCAGTCGACCGGGAAAGTTGCGGTGTCCCAGAAATTACGAAATAAACGATGCAGTAGTTGAGCGGATGTCATGGGGTCAGCTTTGAGTATCGGCTGATATGCGGTCGACCCCTGGGGCTTTATTCGATTTCATGCTTTGGATGGCTGTTTGAATCTCTAGCAGTGATGGAGCTTCGGTATTGACGCGTGTTATACGTCGGATCCTAGGCAGATCATGCCGAGGTGGTGATGGCCTGGCTGGCGTTTCAGCTGGTCAGTTGGGTCGGTCAATAACTGATCATTCGCGTCTTTCACAGGCATCGTTGCATTCATCTTCGCCCCGCTTAAGCATCGTGAGATATCGTAGAGGAGGCGAATGTCCCCGGTTGCGGCGGCTCTCTCTCCTTCTTCGGCCAGAGAGTCTGCCCACGCTCGCTTGTCCCGTCGACATGAGCGATTTACTTCCTTCTCAAGAGCCGAGTATCGTTGACTTTGGCTCCTTTAGTTTTCGATCACTCTATCGCGGTTTTGGCTTCTCTTCGCTCCTCTATCTTCCTCCAGGTCTCATCGGTGATCCATTGTTTTCTCTGGGTGCGTAGTTCGCCCAGATTATTCTCGCTGGTGGCGATGAAGGCATTCTTGATGGCGGTCCATTGGTTTTCCACGCTGTCACCTTCCGGAATATCTGCAGCACGCGTCTCCAGTTCTTCAACGAAGGACCGTTTCACCGTGGCATCTTCCAGTCGGCGTGTGTTGAATCGTCGTCCAACTCTTTCCTCCTGCCGACGAATCCGCGCAATGCGCAGGCGTATTTCGCCGATCAGGAGGTGATGATCAGACGCGATATCGGCACTACGTTTATTCCGTACATCAAGAAGGCTCCGTTTCCATTTTCGGCTGATGCAGATGTGGTCGATTTGATTTTCTGTAAAGCCGTCACAAGAGACCCACGTGACCTTATGAACCGGTCGATGATGGAAGAGCGATTCCCCGTTCCACACGTTATTACCACAAAATTCTACGAACAGCTCTCCGTTTTCGCTCATTTCTCCGAGACCATGGCGTTCCATAATACGCTCATGGTACGAGTTGTCGGATCCGATCTTCGCATTGAAGTCGCCCAAGCAGATCTTGATATCACCCTTCGGAATTCTATCTACGACGGCATTGAGTTGACTGTAGAAGTTCTCTTTGTCTTGCAGGTCGGCAGCATCGGTTGGCGCATAACATTGGATTATAGTAAGGTTTTGGACTCGTGTTCTAAATCTGGCAACGATTATTCTTTGACTTATAGGTTCCCACATCATAAGCGCAGAGTGTGCCTGAGCGGTTAGTAGGAAGCCAACTCCGTGATGCCGGGGAGCGTGTTCACCTCGTAAACCAGAGTATAGCAGAACTTGTCCCGACGGCGTTCTGTGTTCTCCAAAGTTTGGCCAACGGACTTCACTCAGTCCTAGGATCTCAAGCTTCATGCGGCGTGCCTCATTGGCAAGTTGTGCCAATTTACCCTGCTGGGCTAGGGCTAAAACGTTCCATGTTCCTATTCGTGTCCGTTGTTTCGCGCCGTTAAATCAGTCCGTATTCTTTCATTATTGGATTCTCGAACAAATTGATGTTTCGGGAACAGTAGGTTGTTGGCCCAAGGCTCCCTATCCACCGGGATGGGGCTGCCATCTCAGGTATAGCTTCCGGGGAATAGCATTTCACACTCAGCCGCTGGATGCCAGAACAGACGCTGTTGGAGTCGCACCTCCTTGGTGAACAGACGCTCGGTCAGTCGGGTCAAATTTGTTTAAAGTCCCACCCAACACCAGGACTAGGCTAGTGCGCTTTGAGCGGCACACGGTCGCTTTGATAGGGCCTGCTTGGGGACACATGCAGCTTTTATAGAAGTTCAACAGAACCCACTGTCGAACCCCACCACATCCTAGGCAGACCCCACAGGACGCACCCTCTCACTCTAGCTGATGTCAGAAGGACAACAGTGCCCAGGCTGCACTACCAGCTAAGTACGCAACTCTTAGCTGGCGGTCAATTGTCATCGGAAGACCCGTGGAAGCGTGAGTATTGGAACTTGTGAGGACCAGAGCTATGTTAGGCGCCCCTTCCCGGATGTCAATTCACCATTTCGCAGCCCATCGTCAGGATAATGAGCCCCTTCCGGCCGAGGGCGACCCATCGCTCTACACATCGGAGCAGCTAGTTCCGATTTTCACCCAACTGGTAACGCGACTACGCGGTTGCAAAACTCGCTTCGACCAGATCTTCACCCTGGGCATGTTCGTCATTGAAAATGGATGCTAGGGTGGGTCTCAATTGAAAATAGCTGAGCGCGGTGATTTTGCTATTTAGTGAGCAAGCAACTGAAGAGCAAAATCATCGAGCTCAGCGATTTCCTCCAGGAGAAGGAGATTGACGCGGCTTTCATCACCGAAACCCACCTGAAGCCCGAGGTAAGTGCAACAATTCCAGGTTTTAGGCTAGTGAGGTTGGATCGAACAAGCTTTAGAGGGGGAGGAGTGGCAATCGCATTGCGAAGCAACATCGCCTGCCGCCTGCTGCCGGACTTCAAGCTCAAACTCATCAAAGCCGTTGGAGTGGAAGTCACCACTTCCGTCGGAGTCGTCACTCTCATCGTGGCTTACTGTCCCAAACAAGCCAAAGTCGACGATGGCACGTCGGCCGAACTACGAAGGGATATAGTTAAGCTCACTCGGCGTCCCCAACCGGAACGGAGTCGTTTGGTCCAACGACGAACTGACAGCCCTACCCGGTTGACACGGTCCGGGGCCCATGCTACGCTCGATATCTACATCACGAACATGCACGATCACGTCTCCCAGCCGGTCGTCTTCCAAGAGCTTAGCTCGCACCACTATCCGGTGGTGGCTGAACTTGGAACTTCAGTAAATCGGCACGAGCTAACAAGGCAAAACTATCATCTAGTGAACTGGCAGCGGTTCCAGCAGTGCGTCGACAACACCGTCGATTACGAGGTGCGTCCGGAGACGCCGGAAAGTATCGACCGCCAGCTGTGCGCTATTGAGGAGGCGATCTCGGTGGCCCGTGAGCAACATGTACCGACGGCTCGGCAGGTTAGCAACTCCTTAAACATCGATACACTCACCAAAGATTTGATTCGATTGCGGAATGTCACTCGCAGGCAGTTCTAAAATCCAAGCCTCGGCCCATTCCACCTTTGATTCCACTAGACAATAATGGCTCTAAGGATCGCTTGATAACTCCTGCAGAGAAGGTCGCTGAAATAGGTCGTCACATTGTCAGCTCACACAATCTTGGGCAGAACATCGTCAGTCCACACGAAGCAGCCGTCAACGAGCATGCTAACAACATCCATTTGATTCCCAACTTCTCGGAGGAGTTGGAGATCTCAGCTGGCGAATTGACGGCCTATATCAAATCATCGAAGAACATGAAGGCCCCAAGCTTCGATAGCATCCTGAATCTCGAGCTCAAACACATGAGTGCTCCGTTCTTTGAGCACCTCTCGATGATCTTTAATCAGTGTCTCCGGCTCAGCTACTTCCCATCGTCCTGGAAGTCAGCGAAAGTCATCCCCATCCGGAAGCCTGAGAAGGATCCTTCCTCCCCCAAAAGTTATCGTCCCATCAGCCTTCTCTCAGGATCGAAAAAGCTATTCATCACCGGTTACTTGAGTCTGCCGAAAATCTCAACATCTTGCTCGAGGAACAGTTTGGTTTCCGACGCGGTCGGTCAACTGTACACCAACTGACTCGAATTACCAACGTCCTCAGACGGAACAAGTTTGTCTCAAAAACATCCGCCATCCCGAGCAACACACATGCTGCGAACAAGTTTGTTTTACTCATATATGACCGAATTTAGTCTTATATGAGTTAATGCAACCAAATCGATCTGAATTGTGTTGCTTGGGATGGCCTTACTCGATGTCGAGAAGGCATTTGACAATGTATGGCATGATGGCCTGGTGTACAAACTACAACGCTACAATCTTCCCAGCTACCTGGTGAAAATCATCAACAATTACCTGTCGGCAAGGACATTCCGGGTCTCAATCAACGGAGCGAGTTCCAATGCGCACAACATCGTTGCAGGCGTCCCCCAGGGCAGTATCATCGGGCCCCTGCTTTTCAATCTGTTCACCTCCGACATGCCAGAACCTCCAGAAGGCGGCATTCTGTCTCTGTTCGCAGATGACACCTCCATCGTCTACAACGGTAGAGTAATCAGAGCGCTAGTGGCAAAACTCCAACAAGGCTTGACAGCCTTGGCAGAGTACCTCACCAGCTGGAAGATATGTATCAACGGGGTGAAGACCCAGGTCATCATTTTCCCCCACTCTAAATCCCTCAAACATGTTCCGCCTGGGGACTGTAAAATCAACCTCAATGACACGACTGTGGAATGAGCCAATGCGGCCGACTACCTTGGCTTGACCCTCGACAGCAAACTTATTTTCAGGCAACAGGTTGACAAAACGGTGACAAAGTGTAACGTTTTGTTGAAACTACTGTACCCTTTGATCCACCGCCGGTCGTCATTGTCCCTGAAAAATAAGCTTGCTGTCTACAAGCAAATCATCCTCCTTGTGATCGAATACGGCATGCCGGTCTGGGAGAGCTGCGCTAAAACCCACCACCTCAAACTTCAACGGGTCCAAAACAAATTCCTGAGGATGATCCTCAACCGGGCCGGGATAAAAACCTTACATGAACGCTTTGGTGAGTGTAAAGAAAAGTTTAGGGTCCGTTGCTTGCATTCGGATCAGGCTCCAATTAGGGCGCTAGTTTCAATCTAGGTTATACAATTTTTATTGTGAATATTAGTGTACATAGTAGTTAGGTTATCAAATTTTATAAACAAATCAATGCCTCCTAAAGGCTAAATTGCCAAACTATAAAACTTTTTAAATTCATAAACTAGAGTAAAACTGTAAAAACATAAAACTAAAGCTGAAGGGCCAACTGGTCAAACACTTACCATGTTAAATTTTAAGAAAATACCTGAAAATAAACATGAATTTATTGAAAAAAACAAACAAACAACCGAAAATGTCGTTCGGCCGAACTGGTTATTTGGTCGAAAAAGTCGTTTACCGAAATGATACTTTGGCCGAGAAGGCCGAAGTGGTCGATTTACAGAAAAGCCAGTTTACCGAAAATGTTATCTGGCCCGTTCAGCAAATTACGTAGGACCTGTTCGGGCAAATGACATTTTCAGCCAAATTCCCTTTCCGTTAAACAACCAATGGCATTTTTGGCCAGATGATTTATTCGACCATTTTCGATGTAATAACCGTTTCTTTCATTTCGGCTAAATTAAATTTGGGTAGGGGAGATAAGTATGAAATGTGCCGGTTGGGTGAAATGCGCCACCACGTTTTTTTTTGGTTACTCACCCAAGTTTTGTCTCAAATTCGTGAGTGTCTGAAGCCAATAAACATTTACAAGATGTTATTTTGGTAAAAGTTTTGGGGAGGCTCATATAAAATATGTTGTAAAATTCATTAAAGAACTGTTAAAAGAATGTGCGGTGCAATGTCTCCGTCGGATCGAAAATATGAATGAAGAAAGTGTCAATGTTGTACGTATTATTTTTCCCACGCATCGGCATATTGACAGACGTGCTGCATTTGTTAAAATCGCCAAGTTAAGTCGAGTACATAAAATACGAGACGATATAATTCAAACATTATTATGAAAAACAAATCAACTTTTGAATGAAATGAACTGCAGTCGATTATCATTAAGCTACGATTTACCCCCACATGTTGTTTAAATTATTTTTAATACCAAAACAAATCAAATTTTAAATCATAATAAAAACTCAAAGGTGCAGCCCAATCGGGTTGTACGCAAAGGTGACGTTGAACTACGTAGCTGTATGTAATGTACAGGTTTTCGACTTTTCTGTTCGATGAGACCAAAGCAAGCGTGTTTCAAGCCCAGGGTGAATCTGTTTTCGTTGTTTATCCTGCTCTCTTGAGGTTGAGTGAGATTTTAGACTAACATTTAAAAAGGATGATAAAAATATTTTTTTCAAATAAATGAGAATGAATAACACTCTCAAGCGATCACATATCCAAATTATCAATTAATAAAAACTCGTAAGTAAGAATCGTTCGATAATTGTATCTTGATTCGAAGCATTATTGATGAATGCTACTTTTGAACTTTTTTCCCTACATAACACCAAAATACAATGCCAAACATTCGATTGAGCTTCATTGTTTACATTAAATTGGTATTAGATTAGTTTGGTATACATTCAAATAATAATTTTGTGTTGCAAGATTTGAAAAGTTATCGCCGATAACAACTCGCCTACTTTTCACACCTGCGAAGTTATCAAATGATAATTCCAAAAATCTGACTGATAGTGTACCGCTGCGCTGCCTTGGCCGCTGCTTGACAGTTTGAGAGTTTATTGATAATTATCATTCCTTCACGTGAGGAGTCGGACTTTGCATTTACTCCAGCAGACACCAAGAGCCGAAGAAAGATTACCAAAACGCATTTACTGCAGCAGCGAGAAAGATTCCGAGCCTCTCTACTGGCATCAATAGACGTAAGCGAGCAGCTGTCGTCAAACGACCCCATGCTGTACAGAGAAAACGCGCGTGTAAGTTAGCAGAAACGAGTTAAAAGTCCTGTAAGTTGCATTAATTTGACGTCTATGCCGGCTTGAGGTTCCCAGTTAGCCTTGAGAACAAAGGCGCAGAATCCGGAGATGGCGAGATCGATTCTCGATCCGATCTAAGATGTTTCGGGTGGGAAACATTCTCACACCCTGGGCATAGTGTATCCGTTGTATTTACCACACAAGATACATACTGATGCAAGGAAAGCTTTTAATCAATAACTAAAGAAATACTAATAGATTACTAAGTTGAAAAGCAGGCCAAGTTCCAGTTGGAATGTAGTGCTATGGAAGAAGAAGCTTGCAATGCACTTATGAGATTGACTGATTCACCGAAACCAATTCCTAAACTGTTAGCAAGTTTCAATACTAAATATTATCATACGTATATATTGTAATACACTGGAGTCATTTTTATGCGGATGATATGGGTCACGTGAATTAAAACAAAGTTAAACCCAACGTAAATTTCATAGTATGTCTGAATGAACCGCAGAAATCCCGAAATTCGAGTGAAAAAAAATCGCATAAAAGCGATTCGTGTAAAAACAACCGCGTAAAAACGACTTCAGTGTACTTCGGGAATGAAGCGTTGACTCTTCCTTGATCGAATGGTCCAAGAAAATTGAAAATCCATCGAGAAATGGCTGAGATATTAACGATCAAAGTCTATCATATTTTCGTGACGTTTTTCGCTTTTTTGCAATTTTAAAGTGTACCCCAATATAGAAAAGACAGACGTAGTTCTACGTCAAAAGTTTGTACCTCAGATTGGCTTCGAATTGCCCTAAATCAAATGTATGTGTACCAACAAATAACAATTGCAATATTTACACATTTGATAAAATGCCTGTAGCACTTGAAATTCATATTCGACTATAAACTCCGTTGGAACAAGATCAACGATAGCCATAAACAAAATTTTATGTATTATTGAGTCACTTTCTAAAATATGTTTGTGTTGCCTACATTAAATTCAAGACATACAGTAAATCTTCTCCACACCTCGTGATAAATCTATGCTCCGCTGCACCCTCGGGCAGCGCTCCAACATGACAATTCTTCGCTTCAACTAGAAGGGACCTCTTTGACTATTGAATCTCGCTCACATACACCCATTTCTCACATGTGCACGGTCTGATACATACATCGTGCCAACTAGCAGCGCACCACTTTCACGGAAGCAGCAGCAGCGACGACGACGGTGGCAATGGCAGCAGATATTGATTGGGGCGAAATTTATGATGTAACATAATAATTTTCCCTCGTTTCCTTTCTGCCAACGCCTTGATCTTGAGTTCGGTTCGAAGAACTGCCGCGAAACAGTGGGTGTCATCGAATGCGTCCTTAGCTCGATTTTTTCGGGAGTTCATCAATATCGAAATTTAAAACAGTTGTAAAATATTTCAAAATCTTATCATTTTATGACGCAATAACAGAGATTGCTATTAGAATTGGGAAACAATAATGCAAAATCGCAATACATGGGTCCAAGCTGTAGGCACGAGCACTTCCATCGATGGATGGCTGGAGAACAAGGACCTACTTAGTGGATGGTGGTTCGTTCCTTTCCATATTTCTCGGTGCCGGCGTCGTCATCGGCCCACTTTTCGGTTTGGGTTTGGTCTCGGTCTTGGTCTTGGGCAACCCTGAAGTGTAGCTGGCTGGTCGGGCCCGGAATGCGCTACAATATCGTTTTATTTTCACTTAAATTTTCTTTCTCTGTTGCTGCTTATTTATTTCCTTTTTCCTTACGAGTGATTTTTATTCGCTTGAGAACGAGAAATTTCCAATCGTCGACAAGATGGTGAATCGCCCCTCCATATGGGAAGATGCGGTGGCATATGGGGAATGAACCAACTGTTGGGGGGAAAAAACGAATGGAGCAGGATTCGAGCGAGACCAATAAAAACATTAAACTTTCTTGTGCGATTCGAGATAGCATTAAATTACCGTGTACGCCATGTAGCGCTCTGTTTGCCGCCGTAGTTACGAGTATTCTCAAGTTGGGTCCTCCCCGACCGCTCGGCTTTGCTCGCTCGAAGGAAAATGTGTAAATTTATGCCACAGTTTTCAAATTCCTCACCGGTTACCGAAAGGTAAATACTGGGGAACTCGTAACGAATAAGAGATCCTACGTGCTTCTTCACTTCGTTTGCCTTGACTTTTGCCGAGCGCGCACGTTTCTTATTTGCACAATTGGAGTGCCTCTTGTTTTGGGCAGTAGATTTCGATTTCTAGTTTGGCAGGGAGCTGAATAAGCTTGTTTCATTGTTAAATGGAAAACGATGGAAGTGGTGCTGAGCTTTGTCCATTGATTTTAGCTTATCAGGTGCAGGTGTTTCGGGAGCGTAATTGCCAGAATTCAATTCAAGTCCGATCCATTGGTAATTGGCTAGATAAAAATGGCTTGTTTTGCATTCCTTAAAATTGGAAGTTAAGCAATTTCCGCAGGGCTATTTGATGAAGAGTTTTCTTCATTTTATTAGTAATTTCCACTCGTAAAAAACAAGCTAACAAGCTGTGATTACATTAATAAATCGGATTAGCCAACATAATATCAAGAAAAGATTCAGTTTATCATCCTATTTCTCGCTTCAAACTTAACTTACTTACTTTACTTATGAGTCCTGTACATCCCGAGTGGTGTAAAGGGCCGACCTGAAAGATATCCTTCCTGAGCGATGTCCAGCTAACGCTTCAACATGTTGCCAAGTTAGATTTTGGTCGACTTCTTTGATTTCTTTATTAAGGCTTTGTCGCCATGAGCCTGTGGGTCTCCATCTGCTGCGATGTTACCTGGGTACTATTCTAGTGCTTGTTTACAGATTTAGTTTCCGCCCCTATGAAAGGTGTTCTGAACGAATGTTACTGTTACAAGTCAATATCAGTCATTCATTATCGAGCTGCAATGAATTTTTTTTTAATTTCTTTATTTGAGTGATTTTTAAGTAAGGTACAAAGTTCATCACTTTGCTGCAATGAAAAAAATGAGCAAAATACCTTCATTTTCACTTAATTTTAACGATTTGCGATTCTTTTATCTCACCCGTAAGATTTTCGTTTAATCCATTAAGACAAAACAAACAACAATGAAGTGATGAACTTTGTCAAAAACTTAAAAATCACTCTAACAAAGCTTAAAAAAACATCGAGCGCCAACATCGACTCTGACCACAATCGGGTGATGGTTAAACTGCGCCCAAAACTATCCGTCATCAACAATGTTCGGTACCGACGACCGCCGCGGTACGACATAGAGCGACTGAAGCCACCCGATGTCACCACTTCATGCGCGCAGTAAAGATGGTCGGGTTTCAGGTTTTCAAACCCGAAACCCGACCCGAACCTGAACCCGACGGGTTGGGGTCGGGTCCGGGTGTCGGGTCGAAGCAGCACTACAAGGAACATTTAAATGTCGCTAAGAGTACAGGCAGTGAAATTCAAGATAGCGGAGGAGATGATTACGCTAGTTCAGAGGACGATAGAAGCCAACCAGCCCCCACCTTGAAGGAAATTAAGGATGCCATCCAACAGCTGAAGACCAATAATGCAGTTGGTAAAGATAGTATCGGAGTTGAGCTCATTAAGGTCCATCTGGACGGAATCCAGATTAAAAGTGCTCGCGTTTTCGGGGGCACACCACTCGATTCAGAGGCGGCGCACAATTGTCATTTTTGTTGATTTAGCTTTGCTGCGTCGCAGCATGCGTGAAATAATAAAAATGACAGTTGTGCGTTGCTTCCGTATCGAGTGGTGTGCCCCCGAAAACGCGAGCACTTCCAATCTTGGATTCCATCAGGAGTGATCTTAAGATGGAGCCGGAAAAGCTGGAACAACTGATAGTCAGAGTCTGGGAAACTACCGGAGGAGTGCACTCCAATTCGTTCGAATCGCGCGGGAACTAAGACAAGGTGATAAATTTTCGTGCCTATTGTTTAACATTGCACTAGCAGGTGTCATGCGGAGAGCCGGGGTACGTGTTTTCGTCAGATCCAGTCAATTTATTTGTTTGTTAACAAAGTAAATGCTAGTTGGCGGAACCGAGCGCGACAGGACCTGCCTGGGAAGCAGTGAGTTCGTCTACCTTGGATCCTTGCTAACGGTTGATAATAATGTTACTCGTGAAATACGAAGGCGCATCATCTGTGGAAGTCGGGCCTACTACGGGCCCCAGAAAAAAACTGCGGTCAAAAAAGATTCACCACCGCACCAAATGTGTCATGTACAAAATGCTGATAAGAACGGTAGTCCTCTACGGACATGAAACATGGACAATGCTCGAGGAGGACTTGCAGGCACTCGGAGTATTCGAGAGACGGGTGCTTAGGACCATCTTTGGCGGTGTGCAAGAAGACGGTGTGTGGCGGCGAAGAATGTAACTTTGAATGTAACAGAAGCCCATCTCTACGGCGAACCCAGTATCCAAAAGGTAGCTAAATCAGGAAGGGTACGGATGAAATATAGAAAGTTTGAAAATGAATCTTTCGTTGGTTACAAACATTCTTGCGCTATTACCGACTTCATCGTTGCGATCCAAAACTAGGTCCGATTTATTTATAGAAAAATCGCCTTTCCAAATATTAACAATCACCAAATGCAGGTCCTGAACATAATAGATTTTCGAATCCTTATGCGCCTTTAAAATCACTAACAACCACCAAATGATTATTTGAATCTTGTCGGCAATGGCACTAGATGATTTAACACAATTTTCAGATAACTAACTATTGTAATTCGTTACTCATGCAAATATTTTGTGCACTCATAATGAATAACAAAGGCGCGCCGTGAATGGGCTTACTTTACTAGATACAAGAAAGTCGCGTTTTCACGCGCGAGAGCCCCTTTTGATCATGAAAATTAAATCTCAACGTGGCAACTTGTTACAGCCCGAGTAGCACACTTGTCACATATCAGTCACTGTGACTCATATGCAAACAAATCCAGTCATTGGAGTTGCTGCAATCAAATCAATCTGAACTTTGCTACTAGGGACTGTTGTTGCAAATCATCGTGTAACCGTCGTCTGCATCAGTAGCACTTAAATCAAAATAAATGTTTGCGCAAGATTCAGGTAATCGTTTGGTTTCTGTTAGTGGTTGTAAAAGCGCATCAAGAAGTATAGAGTAGATGGGTTCTTGTCAGGACGACCATAATAAACGGAAAAGAACTGGTTTGAGACGAATTTGATCCCGTCGTTGGTAGCGGTGATGAGCATCGGGGTTATTTTCGGCAGATTTTTTTTTGCCACCGTAGCGCCTGTAACCATTTAGCGGAAGAATGTGTCAAAAATCAGACATTCGGTTGTTGTTAGTGTTTGGAAAGGCGCATTATTGAAAATAAGGTTTGTTTGTGACAAAATCTGGAACTCACACTACACTACGAAGTCCTACGTCACATTTGCGTACAACCCGATATGGCTGCACCTTTGAGTTTTTATGTTTTTATTTGCTGATATATTTTTTATTTAATTTAATTTATTGAACACCGTCTTCAATTTATTCATGACATGAACTGATTTATTTAATTGATTTAATCCTATTTTAAAAAACTAATTTACTAATATTGAAGTAAAACCCCAGCTTTATCCACTTTAGCAGTGATTATGCCTTTCTCGGGCACTATAAAATATATTGAAACAATCGCATTAGGAAGGACAAAACAGCTCTTTAGGGGAATAGATCACATTTTTTCGACCATTTTGCATGTTTTGCATTGATTTAAATGCATTGCTACCAACTTTGAATTTTTTTTTCGATTTTGAATTTTTTCCCAAGGCACAATAAAGGTGTGGCCAAAACTACCAAAAGGCCAATTTTCGATTTGGGCGAGTAAAATGTGATGAATACACAGCTTAAAACCTATATTTATATAATCAGGACGGTTTTTATTTTTTAGATTTTTAGAGAGGGTAGGGGCGTTAAAACTAGCCCTCCTAGAAATGATATTTTACGTTTTTTGGGAAAACGGACAGCTTTGCAATGTTTTCGTCTCAAAAGTGACATATTTATATATCGATACAAAGCTCTTAAACAGATCTATGCAGTAGGATTGATAATGTAATAATAGCTTCGTCCAGAATTTAGTTTTTAGTTTTAGTTTTAGCATATTTTACGCAATAATTAACGAACAAAACAGTTTGATACCCTGCAATACCCCGCAGTAAATGATGCACTACACTATTGAACTCCATTTTTCCCTATTAAAAAGAGGCTGGATTGGACTATGGGCTCAAAACATTTTCTTATAATGTACGAGAAAGACAACATTACCGCTAGGGGGATTAATCAGGTGTTCTTCTTATTTTTCAATTTTAATATGAGTTACTCAATAATGCCACTTTAATTGAATTTGGTGACGAACACAATTTACATAACATTTTAAAGGGGAGGGTTGCGCATAATTCAAGAAAAAATCAGTGAAAAAGGAAGTTGTTCAAAATTTACAATTACTTTACAATTACTACATTAAAGGAGCGAATTGTAGATTTAACCATAATGTGTCATAACGTAATGGATGAGTAGTGTGTTGAATAACTCCTTGCCACAATACCTTTTCATAATTATGAAAGAAATCTTAATGAAATATCAAATAAATGAAATTCCATTTCGTTGATGTCACAATATGACGCTAATTGAATCTGTTCTATCTTCCTTTATTGGTTTAATAAGTTCTATCCAGTAAATTTTCAACACCAGAAGCTGATAGTGCGTTTCTGATCATTTTTGGAAATCTGTGCTGCGTCCATTTGTTTGTGACACGAATATACAGTTTATATGACCATTTATCCAGCATCAAACTTATTGCAACTTAGGCTTATTGCAAGCCAAAAATGACCAAATTCCGTTGGTTTTGTAGAATATGATAAAAATCGATACTATGCCGAAAATTGGTCCCATACCCCATTGAAGGTTCAGAAAAAATATTTTTCTTTTCTATTTATGTTTTTATGGTGAATACCACTGTTTATTGCAGGATTCATAATTTTTGCCAAAAATACCTCCTTTTTTCCTATTGTGCAAGGGGGGAAAAATAAGCATAAATCTATCCAGATATACGTTTTGACCTCAGCAGTAAGGTCGTCTTCAGTGTCTCGTACTTGACTCGACTTTTTGGCCGTAATGGGTACGGTGGCCAAGGATCCATAGCAGTTAGTGAATTATGGTTGACGAGACGGTGCATGAAATCGACATCGGCATGTAACGACAGTTGATATTGCATGTTATGACGTCGAATATAAACATTATTTGAAGCATCGCGATCGCCCGACGGTCCTCCAACGGTCGCAAGTCAATTAAAGCACAACAAGCAAGATTTTTTGTATTGATAAAGGTTGGCTGGATCGCTCTATGGTAAGCGGCACACAGCGTAGTTGATGAAGCGTTTCTGTATTCTCTCGATGCGGACATTTATTGATTCTACCCTGATTTCTTTATTGACCATTTCCTAATTTGTAAAGGAAAACTTTGAGTATTTCAGGTGGAGTTTCATTTTAGTCGTACAATTATGACAGCAAAACAAAAACTTGTCGGAGCCACAAAGTATAACAAATTCGAAGATCCACAACGGTAGACTCTTCTACACGCATACATTTTCTTGCTAATCGATTATATAATTCTGAGATTCAGGAAACTGTTCCGTTTTCCATATCCATATGACATATATTCATCTAATCGCAAAATAAAGAAATACGTCGCATATTTTTGCTAGCATGCGTGCTCATTGGTCACTGCTGAAAAACATACAAAAATAAGAAATAAATAAAATCTTTCTCAATACATTGTTTTTGATGGCATGAACATGGGAGCTATGAGATTAAGTGCCGAACAGTACCCTTGATTGAGTGTTTACTTACCATAAATCTTTTTGTCTCGGATCAAAATTATTTTAATTCAGCCCTAGCTTTGTGATCTTGAAAATAATTTCAAAAAGATCAAAAACACATGACAGATGTACCCGTATTTTCTTTCTGCTTCCATGTTCTTTCTTTCTTTATGCTTTTTCCTACTCGATTTTATCTTTTATTTTCTTTCTTTTACCTTATTTCTTTCTTTTTTTTCTCGTTTTCTTCCTTCCTCCTTCTCAGTTTTTTTTTCTTTTTCTTGCATCCTTCTCCATTCTCACTTCTCCGTTATCTTTTCTCTTTTTTTTCCTCGATTTTTTTTGTTCCTCCTTGTCTCTGCTTTTTCTGCTCTCTTTTTTCCTTTTTCCTCCTTCCTTATTTATTCTCCCCTTTCTTTCATTTCTCTACTTCATTCCTCCTTATTCCCTTTTCCTGCTCTTTGTATCTCTCTTCTTTTTCTTCTTTATTTTTCTTTCTACTTCTTTTTGCTTTCAGCCTTGCTCCTGGTTTTTTAAAACATAATTTTTATGTTTTTTCCTTCATTTTTCTTCTGACGTGAGCCTTTTTTACTTCCTACGCTTTCATTTACACTCAACTACTGGTTTCCTTGGAAACATTTATTTATGGCTAAGAACATTGATACCAAATTTGGTTGCAATCGTTCAGAAGGATCAGAAATTCTACTGAATTGTCCGATTATAATCAATACACCACGCACCACATCCTTTTTCTTTTTTGATGCTATCACCCATTCTATAATAGTTTACTTAGGATAAAGAATATATGTACCAACTTTGATTCAAATCGGTCAATGGGGTTTGAAGGTAGACAGAATTATTTGTTATATAAACACTAACCCTCTTCATTAGGCCTTCCTTGGTCATGCGGTAAATTGCGTGATTTCAAAGCAAGAGCATGCTGATGGTGGCTCGGTTCGATCCCCGGTCTGGTATAGGATATTTGCTTCCATGGACATAAAAGTATCATCGTGTTAGCCTCACGATATACAAATGCAAAAACATTGGCTTAAATTGGTTGGGGGGGGGGTTGCTGGGTGGTGCGCTTAGCCCTACCTAGAAAGAAATAAGCCCCCCCTCCTAAGATTTGAAAAGTTAGTTAGCAGGGATATTAATTTTCAACATAGTAGTAAGTAAATTAATAAATGAATTACTGAAAAAGTTTGAGACAAATAAGTTATCTCCCATATTCGTTCTATCACAATGGAATGAGTTGAAGAACTTTCTCATTTCTGAGAAAGATTCCTGCGTGCTAGTGAAATTGCACTTGTTTTAATTATGGGGTTCTTTCACAAATTACGTGACGCCAAATTTGATGATTTTGGACCCATTCCCTCTCCCACGTGACACTTTTTGTATGGAAGGTTCAATTTTCTTATGGATCGTTACGCTCGGTCTGATCCCCTCCCTGCTCCTACAGCGTTACGTTATTTGTGGAAGGCCCCTTTGAAAAGGCAATATATGATTCTCACTTTACTTTTCAAAAGAACCTAAGTAACATTTTTTCCATGAATTAATTTGAATATTGCAATCAACAGAACAATATGAAAGCTTTTGATTGCTAACAGAGAGAAGTTTTCGCTAATGAAAATATGATTTTGAGACCGAAGTTGGCATAAAGGTGAATGATAATGCCTAACATCACCAGTTTTAACCTTTAGATAAATTTATATGGTGTTTGCAGTTCAATATAAAATAGTTTTGTCCCAAAAAACTGGAACTCAAACATTTACGTGTTTTGCTTAATATCAACTTTACAATCCAGCCAAACTAACAACTTGCTGCCCTACGAAAAACGCGCCGTTACCAATCGAAGTAATCGATTGTCATTTTCAACCAATCAGCAACCGGTAAGATTGGTCAAAGACATTTGGTCAACCATCACAGTTTTCAAGCAGGCTTCCTTTTGGCTAGCAGCATGATAATCTCCACAACTCCCATCAGCATCCAGAAAGGATTGTCATCAGAATTCGAGAGGATTTCTCATTGGAATCTCTGAAGAATTCCTTTCAGAATCATCGAGGTATTTCATTCGGAATCCAGCAGAATTCACACTGGAATCCTCTCGGTATCTTCGAGGGATACCCTTGAGAATCTGAGGGGGATACCCTTCATAATCCATGGAGGATTTGCTTCAGAATTTCTCGTTAATTTGCTTCGGCATTCCTCCGGAGTCATTCAAAGATTTGTTTCGGAATCGTTCGGAGATTTCCTTTGGAATTTGTTGACGATTTTTTTCAGAATACTTTGACGATAGGCTTGAAAATTCTTTGAATATATAATTCGGATTCCCTCGGAGTTTTGCATAGGAATTCCTCAATGATTTGCTTTGAAATCCCATCACGAATTGCTTCGGAATCATTCGACGATTTGCTTCGAAATCGTTTGATGATTTGCCTCAGAATCCCTTGATGATTGGCTTCAGAATCCCTCAACGAGTTGCTTCAACATCCCTGGAGGATTCGCTCCGGAATCGCTGGAGGATTCTTTACGGAACCCTTGGAGGATTAATTCGTAGTCTGTGCGGATTTCCTCGACAGATTGCTTCGAAATCCTTCGACGATTTGCTTCTACATACCTGGAACATTGCCTACGAAATCCGTGAAATTCCCGTTGCAATTCCTGGAATATTCTCGTCGAAGTTTCTGGAATATTTCCGTCGGAGTTCCTGGAGGATTCTATTCGGTATCTCTAGAAGATTGTCATTGGAATCCCTGGAACATTGCCATTGGAATCCCTGGAGGATAATTTTCGGACTCCCTGGAACATTACTGTCGAAATCCCTGGTGGATTGCCTTCAGAATTCCTGGAGGTTTCCTTCGCTATGCTTGGAGGATTTCCGTCGAAATATCTGGAGATTTCCGTCAGAATCATTAAAGCATTCTCATCGCAATGCGAACGTATATGCATACATACAAACACTCAAAGACCAGTTTGTTTTAAAACACCTCAGAATATTTTTTTTCATTTTTTACACAGCTTTGACCAAATTTAATTTCTAAAAATAAATCAAACTCTTTGTCCAGATCCCTTTTCTCAAATAGTCTACGTGATTCAAAAGAAGCCCCTTGTTAGGTTTCCATTTGACTCCCTGTTCTCACATTCTTCGACTAGCAAAATGTCGACACGTGCCGCCGTCTGTTTGGTACGATACGGGAATAGGAAAAAAAACAAGAAACGTAACGCACGTACCTGACACAGTTATAGCTTTGAACTTTCGTCGTGTAGTAAAATAAAGATCACCTGATTCATGATTGTGGCAGACCGGCAGGCGCCGTTAGTAACAACGCTTTTCGACCTTTCTCTCTTTGTGTGCAGCCGCAGTTATCAGTTCTACCAAACCTGCTTCACGCACACAGTTCGTTACCCCTCCTTTCCATCGACGTTGCGGAATAGAAGAGCACATTTCTGGCGTGACGTGAAATGAGGACCTAAGTGCTTAATTCAATATACACCTCCACAAACTGCAGAACTTCAAACTTTCTTCAACTAAACTGAGATGAAAACACGTACCTTCTAAGTCCTGGTAGACCATTTTCACTTGTTACACCAAGTTTCACTTCCTCCGCTACGAAGGCCCCCCACGTTTATTCTGTCGTCTGATTTTGGAAGACGACGACGACGACGACAACGACGCGTTAGATTGTATTTTACAAGTGCTCCGTCGTAGCACAAGAAATGAAACTAAGGAGCACGTGATTTTTGTTATTTCTCCTAACGTGACTCTGCGAGTTTATCAACAACTGGTGCCCTAGTCGTGTGTAGCCCTGCAATTTCCAACACTGCCACCTGACTATCCCTGTTGCTGGATATGCTTTATCGGTGCTATGTGGTTGTCTACCAGCAACCACCGCCAACGAGCAACCCCATTGGGAATGTTGTTTCCGAAATCGAGACTTGCTTTCCTGTGACGGAGAGACAGTTGCACACTACGGTAATCGTTCAGCCTCCTAGTGAGATGGTTCATATTCGAATGCAACAGTGTGCTTATTGGTTTTTGGGTAAATTTAGTTCTGATGATCCCATAGTGCTATGAAGCAACATCAGCCAGTCTGTTAAGGGCATCAATCGACCAGGTTGATCTGAATTGGACCTGTTGTCTGAGGAAAATCTATATCGAACAAACGTATGGTAAGCGAAAGGCATAGCATGCTTTGGTAAGATAGTGTTGCATCAATTCAACTCAATGTTTTGAAGTATCAACAATATTTTTCCTGAAAAGTAGAGGAGAATAGCTTTCTGCCAATATATTTACATCACAGGAAATATATTCCTATCAATTTTTATGAATTAATCAATTTGGACCTGTCACTAATACCACTATTACCGGTACACCGACCCTAACGGAATAACAAAAACGGCTGCTTGTTTACTCGTGTTTAAAAAAGACTCTGTGGATAATAAGTGAAAGAGTTCGTTTCATTATTTTCAGGTGAAAACAAATCTTTTTTTCCCAAGTTCGTTTATTTGGCAGGCTCAGGCATGTATAACACTTTACGGACCCATGTTCCTTTGTGAGATATACAATCAATTTCATTTTATTATACAGTTAATAAAAGAGGGAAGGAGGCAGCGTACTCGTGGTGACTCGAGGTTAGTTTACAATGTTCAAGGATGGACGGGGCTTAGGATTTGGGATAAGGAAATTTCAGCTTCTCATCCGGGCATTTGACGTCACTGACGATGTGGCGTGTCGTCGTGCTCGAGGAATGGTTCGACTGGGAGCATCTTCCGGATGGCAAGAGCTATGGAGCTCTACGGAACAAAAAGGCAGAGACTAAAAAAAAAAAACTTTAAAGAAAGAAAATAAAACAAAATATTAGATTTTGATGTCAGAAGTACAAAGAAAACTATAAATGGCCTGCATATAGACAACATAACGATCTCGCAAAACACCTCAAACTTCCCTGAAGGGTTGTTTACCTCGGGCCACAAAAGTATCCAAAAATTGTTCTCTGAAGGCGTCATTTCCCGAGCAGAACCAAACTACGTGATCTATGTCATCATAACCAGCTCCGCACCTACACAAGTTGCTATAGGAAAGGTTTATTCTGTACAGATGTGCGTTTAATGAATATTGATTGGACATATGCCTCGACATCACGCGAATGAAGCCTAGATTTAGGTCCTCACTTCTGAAACACGCTCCCGCAGAAACTCTTGGAACTATGGAAAATAGTCACCGTCCAAGTTCGTTGTGTGTCCAATTTCTTTGCCAACTTTGAAGAGTACTCTGACGGACTAATGGGAAAAACTCGTTACTCGAGTATTGTCTATCATAAACTTCACCTTCCTGTGCGCCCACCTTTGCCAGCGAGTCTGCCTTCTCATTGCCGTAGATTGAGCAGTGAGATGGGACCCAAACAAAGGTAATCTTGAATGATCTTTCGACCAAAACACGCATCTGCTCTCTTATGTTTGTAAGAAAGTAAGATGCGTGCTTAACAGGTTTCATCGACCGGAGTGCCTCGATAATGGTCTACGGGCTGATTGGAAATTATCCCCAAAGCGAAGTTAATTGCCAGCTGCCAGCTCAGCAACATAAACCGAACACGGTTCCTGAAGTTTTCGGAAGGTATTTGAAGTTACATTGAAAACACCGAAGCCAGTGGATCCGTTGATGCGAGAACCATCAGTGAAATATCTGTTGTTGCAATTGACATGTTCATATTTTTCAGAAAAAATGGAGGGAATAGATATTTGTCGAAGATGATCTGGTATTCCTTGAATAGCGTGTTTCATGGACAGATCGTATTCAATTGAGGAACTGTCGTTGGTGAAGTGAACTCGAGGTGGATTATAACACGGAAGACAAAGATCTGACGATATGTAGCTGAGATAAACTCTTAAGAATCTTGAACGACAAGTCAGTTCAAGCATTTTATCGAAGTTATCTAGAACAAGTGTGTTCCTTGTTCCACATTTGATTAGTATTCTTAGTGAGAGCTCCCAGTAACTGTGCTTTAAAGGAGTGACTCCAGCAAGCACCTCCAGGCTCATATTATGCGTTGAATGCATACAGCCAAGGGCAATACGCAAACAACGATACTGAATTCGTTCCAACTTGATCAGGTGGCAATCAGCTGCTGAGAGGAAGCAGAAGGAGCCATACTCTAAAACAGAATAGTCGTTCTATAGAGTTTGATGAGGTCTTCCGGGTGAGCACCATGTTCCGGAGATAGAACGTAGAAAATGGATCCTTTTCCGGCATTTTTGTATCAAATACTCAAAATGGAGTTTCCAGGTACATTTAGAATCAAACATGACCCCAAGGTATTTAGAAGATAAAGATTGGTTGATGTCATCATTCAACAGCTTGAGTTTCAGTTGAGCAGGATACCGCTTCTTAGTAAACACAACCAACTGAGTTTTTTGCGGTGAAAACTCGATCCCCAAATGTCTGGCCCAAACAGTCAGATTATTCAGGGTACTTTGCAATGGTCCTTGCAAGACATCTGCACATGGAACTCTTCGAGAGACCCCGGCATCATCCGCAAGTTGTCTGAGCGTGCATTGTCCTTCCAAACACTTGTCAATATCTTTAACATAGAAATTATACAGCAAAGGGACCTAAACACAAACCGTGGGGAAGGCCCATGTAGCTATTTCTGGAAGTTGTCAGAGTGCCGAGTGTGAAGTTCAGTTGTTTTTCTGACAACATATTGTACAAGAAATTATTCAAATTAACGGGTAATCCACTACTGTGCAGATTGCCTGACAGTACTTCTATGGAAACTGAATCAAAAGCGCCCTTAATGTCCAAGAATACTGAAGCCAATTGCTCCTTGTGCGCAAAGGCCAGTTGTATATCTGAAGAAAGCAACGCTAGACAATCGTTTGTTCCTTTCCATTTTCTAAATCCAAACTGAGTATTTGAAAGCAATGCATTTTCTTCGACCCAATGGTCGACTCTTGAAAGGATCATTTTCTCCAATAATTTTCTCATGCATGATAGCATGGCAATCGGTCAGTATGAATTGTGATTAGACGCTGGTTTCAGGCTTTTTGAATAGCTATTACTTTGACCTGTCGCCATTCAGGTGGCAATACAATGTTGTACTCCATGAAACAGTTGTACAGGTCAAGTAATCGTCTTTTGCGATATCTGGGAGGTTTTAAGAAGATTGAATTTGATGTTATCGCATCCCGGAGCAGAGTTATTCGATGAAAGAAGAGACATAGAAAGTTCCAGCATTGAAAATGGCCCACCCAAAGATTCGGGATCAGCTACTGATTCTCGAAATAGCGGTTTTGCTGGTACGGAATCTGAACAGACCTTTTTTGTGAAGTTGAATATCAATAGATTGGAGTATTCTTCACTCTCGTTGGTGGAAATGCGGTTCCGCATGTTGCGGGCCGTTTTCTAAAGTGTTGTCATTGAGGTTTCTCGTGATAGTCCCTCGACAAAACGTCGCCAGTAGCTACGTTTTTTTGCCTTGAGAAGATTTTGAGATTTCTTTCGAGCCTCAAATACTCTTCAAAAGCTCGGACCTTCCGTGTTTGCGGAAGGCCTTGAAGGCATCAGATTTCTCAGAATACAACTTAGTACATTCATCATCCCGTCCAGGAGTGGCTGGTCTTCTTATGTCAGATGTACTTGGAACGCATCGTTTCTGAGCTTCTAGTGGGCTTTTGAATCAACTCAGTAAGGAATCGATATTCATCCAAAGGTGGAAGAGTATCAGTTGATTCAATACCATTTTTACCGCCGATGCAAATTTTGGCCAGTCAATGTTTTCGTGAGGTCGAAAGGAACATTAACTGGCTCAGATTGTTGATAGCTACTTTTAATTGTGGTAACTATCGGCATATGATCACTACCATGGGGATCTTGTATTATCTTCCACGTGCAATCTAATGATAGTGAATTTGAACATAAAGACAGATCAATACGGCTTTTTGTTGACCATTTGGTCCGATTCGAGTTACTTCACCAGTGTTCAAAATATTCAAATTGAAATCGTCACACAAATCATAGAAAATAGGCGCTCTATAATCGTCATACGTTTCGCCCCATCCAATACCGTAATGCAAGTGCGTTCATATCACCCAATATCAATACTGGAGATGATAGGAGGAAGACTGCGCTCCAAAAATGTCGACGATTAATAGAGGAATTTGGAGGAATGTACACTGAAGCTATGCAAAGATCTTTATTCTTCACATTTACTTGGCATGCGACGATTTCTAAGCCGGGAACAGTCGGAATGAGAATTCTGTAGAAGGAGTAGCATTTTGACGTAGGACTTAGGTCTCTCTTTACTATACTGGGTGTCATTTCAAAATATTCAAATCGACCACGTTACGCTGTGTTGAAAGATTTTAAACGTTAATAGCGTTCGTCTCAGTGGACGAATTTCTGCGGTCGACAGATTTCAAGTATGCCTTTCATGTCCATGCTTGATAAGACCCGAAAAACTTGTTTCAATAGGCATGAAACTGTTTTCAATAAAAAAACATTGAGATCAAGGGAACCTATAAATATGGGTACCGCATAATTCTTGCATCATTCCATTACCACGTTCTGATTGGTGCAGACACCAGCGAATGAGCAGCCGCTGGGTCTGCCGAGAAGCCATAAAATAGCGCAACGCGATTTTTTCCTTTCATTCTGACCGGGACAAGCGAAGCAACCGCATCATCGGTTGAACAGCACTCACACCTTTTAGCAGGGAATGAAGTCATCGAAGCCACCATCATCAGCCGAAACCTAGCCAGTACAGCAGCAGTCCCCCCTACAGACCTGAAAAAGCAGCAATGCTGAGCAGATACCGGCAGCAGCAGAGTCGAGGCGAGACCGGCCGGCATCGGTGATGAGCCGAGACAGGCTGAAGAAAAGCCACATGATGCAGCATGTATGTCCAAAAACAAACGGTTCTTCAGAGAACCAATGATAGAAATCAACATCAAAGCTTTCAATTCCCTTCGGGATAGAAATTGCAGGGTTGTTACGGAGATCCTGAAATATTTTCCGCGCCAAATCCGCGCTGACTAAAATCAAATCCACGCCATTTCCGCGCGACATGAAAATCCATTCTGCGCCAAATTCGCGCGACCCAAAACTAAATTCTAAGCAAATACACATTAAATATCAATGTTAAATATTACGCTGAACATTACAACAATTTAGTGAACGTCTTTTTTCGATTCGTTTTTATAATATTACTGATTTTAAGTATATGTTTTAACTTCAACGTTACATGTTTGTACAAAATCGAAAATAGGATTAAGGAAAAAGCAGTTGATATAACAACTCATCTAGATGGTCCTTCTTGGAATTTCTGAAAAAATCGCTCCAAAATTGTCTACGGGTGTTTCTCCGAGAACATCTGTGGAAATTTCTCCATTCTTGCAAAAGTTTTCCCGGAAATTTATGCGAAATTTCATTTTTTCATAATTTTTTGTGAATTCCTCAAAAACAACATGCAGGAAATTTTCGGAAACTGTATGTGGACACCCCTAATTAATTCCTACAAAAATCGCTTGGGAAATTCTAACAGAAATTGGTTGGTGACTTCCTGCTGAAAAACTTCCGAAAAATCTGTTGTTAAATTTTCAGGATTTTTCACAGAAATTCTTGTGATCATAGCTAAATAAACTTCGAAGGAAATCGCAATGTGAATTCTTGTGGAATTTCTCAGGAATCTCTGCAAAACTCTTCCGGAAAACATTTTCAAAAATTTTTAACAATTTTTTTTTCAAAGTCAACATCAAAAACAATTTCTGCGGAAGCACTTAAAAGACAGGTGTTCATGTACTTCCAACAGACATGTTTTGAATGCGCCATGCTTCAGAATGGTTTAAAATGACAACAAGTGGCGCCCTCTCTCATAACATTTGTTTAATCAATGCTCAAGAGTTTAACCCTGGAATTCAAACAGGGTTTGTTAATATCCGAAAATTGATGATAGTAAATAACTACAAACGTTAATTTTGCTCTCGAAAACATTTGCTAACGAGAATAAAGCCCATCTAGATAGAAATAAAACTAATTTTAAAATAAACGTCCTTAGATATAGAATTTCATTTGTTGAAATACTCCTAAAACTAAATCCGCACAAAGTCCTAAAATCGTTATGTAAATCCACGCCGAATCCACGAAAACCGCAAAATCCGCGAAAATCGCGAAATCCGCTTAGTCGTAATAATCCTGAAATTGTACTTGGGTGCCAAATCCAATATTCTAGAGATAAAATTTTATGCATGATTTTCAACAGTGGATAATTTTTCTGACTTAACCGCAAAGTGGACGAACGACTTCACTTGACCATGCCTTTAAAGATTCATAAGATGTTCAAATCTTTCACATAATCTTATTTGGATAAAAAAGCACCGATAACAACTCAAACATTAATAAACTATCAATCGATATTGAATGAATGAAAGGATGAAAGGAAAAAAGCGCGTTGCGTTATTTTATGGCTTCTCGGCAGACCCAGCGGCTGCTCATTCGCTGGTGTCTGCACCAATCAGAACGTGGTAATGGAATGATGCAAGAATTATGCTGTACCCATATTTATAGGTTCCCTTGATCTCAATGTTTTTCATTGAAAACAGTTTCATGCCTATTGAAACAAGTTTTTCGGGTCTTATCAAGCATGGACATGAAAGGCATACTTGAAATCTGTCGATTGAGGGGCTTACCGCAGAAATTCGTCCACTGAGACGAACGCTATTAACGTTTAAAATCTTTCAACACAGCGTAACGCGGTCGATTTGAATATTTTGAAATGACACCCGGTATAGTAAAGAGACGTAAGTTCTACGTCAAAAAAACTTCAGGCGGATATTGCGGTTTTGTCATTCGCTCACATCGTTTGGCTAGGTGTGCGGTTACGTTCAACAAAAGTAGCTATTCTGAGTTCGTGTGGATCCATACATTTTCGTTTTAATTTTTTTAATATTCTTAACCTAGCTATTGATATGCGCATTCAATGAATAAATCTAGAAAGGTCTGACCTGTATCGTTGGCAACCGTCGTTGCTTACCGCTGCTGCGAAGATTCGGCGATCGGATGACGGCTTGCGCGCCACTCGAGTGGCCTGCTTACTAACGTTATATCCGGCAGCGGGAGCGCAGTCGACCGCTGGGTGCCGGAACGAGGTTTGATTACTCTGGTGATGAATTTTCTATCCGGCAGCCAGCGGGAGCACCGTCAACCGCTGGGAGCCGGAACGGGACTTGATATCTGCTGACGCACTTTGTAACCGGCAGCGGGAGCACGGTCAGCCGCTGGGTGCCGGAACGAGACTTGACTTCTGTTGATGACGAACTTACAGACCGGCAGCGGGAGCACAGTCGACCGCTGGGTGCCAGAACGGGACTTGATGTTTGCTATTGGCGTGCGATCAATCCGGCAGCGGGAGCACAGTCGACCGCTGGGAGCCGGAACGGGACTTGATATTTTCGTTGTCGACGGAACTAACCGGGTCGGCGAGATGTTCGAAACTGCAAAGAAGGTACTGCTGGTGTGGCCGCTATGCGTCCACGGCTTCAGCGCTTCATTGGTGTCGACTCCGGTTACACGTGTGTGGTGGGCAGATTGAGGTTATTGATGTGGATTTACGACGACCACGACGTCTTCGGAACCTAGCCCAACAAAAAAACCTTCGTTCGAAAGTTTATCCTATAATCTCACTACAGTTCGCCCGGTAGTGATTCGTTAGTTTTTCTCACCCATATTTCGATTCTACACGTCGTTATCTCGAGTGCCAAAGTGCAAGAGGCCTGAATTATTATTATTCTTGGCTAAGTCTTATCATTCAGTTGAGAGTTTAAGAGAGAACTCGTCTAATATAAAAATGTCAAAATTAGGCTAACGTTTCGCGCAGCCGAGCTGCGTCCGAATAAGGCAGGCGTTACGTTTTCATCTTGGTGCAATGTTTTTACCACTGTTATGAAGAATTCCAAAGATGCTCATTTTATCAGTTCAACTTTTGTACTTTTATTTTGATTCAGATAAAACTAACGGTTATAAGTCGAAAATAAATTTGTAGTTCACATAAAATGGGGGACGTTTTGTCGAATGACGTTTGTTCCAAAGTACGAATGAACATTTGGTCGAATAGACATATGGTTAAAAGCAGATTTTCGAATGAATAATCTTAATACATTCCATCGAATGGATATTTGAAGGAAAGGAGCTTTAATCAATAATAATTAAAAACTAAAGGATTTATAGCTGTGTTTCCAAAAGTAATATAATTAATGCTTCAATATTGACCAAAGAAGGATGGGTGCATGAAAAGAATAAAGAATAGGAAAACGGTAAATTTTACTGACAAGATATTGACTTTGGCGAACCCCTCTAGCCAACTACGATGAATTTGGTCAGGACATTTAGTCAAATGGTGATTCGTTGGATGACACTTGGCCGAAAAGACATTACGGTTGATAGACAATAGATCGTATGGCCATTCGGTCAAAATTAAGTTTTCGGTCAACCATTGACGAAATAAGGTTGGAAGTGAATTTTACATTGAATTAATTATTGCACAAATATTAAGTAAAGAAAGGATATCTATGAAAAGAATAAGAAAACCTATGCTGCACTTGCTGCATTCAACCAAATTCTCCCTCGACTAAATGTCTTTTTTGATAAAATACCATTTGACCAAACGTCGTTCGACTAAATGTCAATCAACGAAATGCCCCGAAGCGGACTACGAAACGTAATGGCAAAATTACATTGATACCATTGGTTTTTGAGCTTTTGCCAGAAAAAATAAAGATTAGAGGGTACTTTCACATCGATACCAAATATTGTGATATCTCGGCAGGTTTCAATTTTTCCACCTCGGTCTCCAAACCCGTTCCATTTGATCAACTGAAAAATTCTCAATAACTTCCGTGTTAGTTTCTTCCGCTTCTGATTGAAATTCCTCCCGTCCACTGATTTCCTCCAATCAGTTCATTCTTGTATCTTATGGATTTACCAATATTGGAATCCCTATGTTTGCGCATTGTCGACCAAAGGACCATCTGCCGATCCATCTGTTTTGACGGTTTGTCGTGTTAGATCTAATCACAGAGCTTTATTTTCGAATTCGGTGTATCTTTTTGTTAATTCGTTATCTTTTCGTAAAAATCATCTAAATTTTCGAAAAAAAAAATCTAAGTTTCGAAAAGGAAAAATGAATCAAAAATTCATTGACTAGTTCTCTATTTTAAAAAATTACCTATTACCTATCTATTATGCTGAAATTCTAACATTCGACTAAGTTTACTTTCGACTAAATGTCTTTTCGACTAAATATACATTTGTCCAAATGTCCATTCGACTGAATCTCTATTCGACTAACTGTCTATTCGATCAAATGTCCCTTCCACCAAATCTCTATTCGACCAAATGTCCTTTCGACCAAATGTCATTCGACTAAACGTCATTCGACGAAATGTCATTCGACGAACTGTCCTCAAAATCAACACAAGCCCTGAAAATCAGTTATTTAGCAATCCTGCGCACTCCAAGTGGTACAAAGGGCCGATTTGTAAGATCTTTATCCTGGGCTTGTGGAGGCTACGCCAAATAATGCTCTGGGTCTGCCTATGTCTTTCTTAATAATGTCTTAGAAGACATAAGTATTTTAGTTATCCAAAATAGATGCAATTCTCTTTTTTTGGGATATATTCATATTTCCAGATAATTGATGCATAAGAAATCTTTAATAACCTTTCGGTTTGAAATCGTTTCAATTGCGGAATAACTCCCGCAAATTCAAATGCCGTTGACGTGAACATATTCGACTCCATAAATATGTTCAGAGCTAAAGCAAACTTACTTTTACTGAAGCTACCATAACAAGACACTATCGTAAATATAGTCATTATGTAGCGACTTTTCTTATTTCGAAACAAACTTGCATTGCTGCTGTACTACACATTTTAGTGAAACTTCAGATTGATGCATCTAGCAGTGATGTTAATTTTCCTATATTGAACTGCGAAAGGTATTCTAAATTAATCGATGAATGCTTGTTTGTATACAAATTCTTATTAAGATACAAACCTCTAGAACTCATGATACCTGACTTATTATTATTTGTAGTGAACCCAACTTGAGGGGGATTTGCTCATTTTAGCGGTAAGACGCGCGACTACAAAGTAAGACTGTGCTGAGAGTGGCAAGGCTCGATTTCCGGTGCAATTGTAGGTAATTTTTGGTTTGGAAATTGTCTCGACTTCCCTGGATATAAAGTATCATCGAGTTAGCCTCATGATATACGAATGCAAAAGGTAATTGGCTTAGAAACCTCGCAGTGATAACTGTGGAAGTGCTTAATGAACATCAAACTGCAAGGGGGCAATGTCCCAGGGGGTCCTAGTAAGGGGGATGTAATGCCAACAAAGAAGAATAAGAAAAAGTGAATCCAAATAGATTGTGAGAAAAAATTTGCTGAAGTTCAATATCCCGATTAACTTGTTACAAAACTTGATCCACAAAAGAAACCATAGCTTTTCCTATCAATTCGTCGTCCTTAGAAAAGCAAAAACCCACATATCGAACGAATCCAAGGAACCAATTTCAGAGTGAGCCGGAATTAAGGTTAGCGTTCAGCGGGGAATTCAGGCCAATTGAGCTCGTCGTCGTCGTCGCCGTAGCCGTTCGTTTGCTTGCGAGCGATGTGATACCATGTAGGACCTTTCTGTGCACGCTCAGGATACAATTTCGATAGCGCTGCTGCTGCAGGGGCGCGCGGTGGATCGCCGACGCCGATGGGTTTGCAGTGTGGGACAACTCCCCGGTCGGTCACCTACCAGTCACTCATCTATGGCAAGCACCGGCGATGTCGTTGTTGCTTGTTTGGTGGGAGGCTGTCGATAGCGAGAATTGCCAAGAAAAACAGGGCTCCCACCCGTAGAGTAGAGTGGGGTGAAGGTTTTCTCGAAACATTATGTTTCTTTTAATGTTTCTCGTTGGATCAAATGATTTGATTATAAACAGATTCGACCACAGAATTATGCAAAAATGTGATGTATTCATTGCTTTTTTACAAATTTAGATTGTAAACTACGAATTATTGAGGTTTTTTAGCATACGTTTGAAGCAAAGCATTGATTATTTTAGTACTTCAGGTTAACAACTAGTTCCAAACTTTCTCCTCACCTTACTCTACGCCATGTGACAAGATAGCGAAATCTAAACGAAGAGAAAATTACACACCAGGCACTTGACATAGATTGAATTACAGAAGACCGGCGGGGTAATGTAAGGATGATGGTAGCGGCGGCGGAGTCGAACAAAAACAGACAACAGCGGTAAAGAAAATTGGACGCGTAAATTGAAACGTTTGCGAGGGAGAAAAGTTCTGCCGTTGTCGGCGGCGGAAGCTGAGCACGGGCGGTACAGTTGTTTGTTGAGGGTTTTTTTGCTCTTCTTATTGAAGCGAGTTCAATCGACCGGGAATCGATGGGCCCTGGCTTTGTGATGATCAAAGTCGATTCGTTTCTGTAGGTTTTGCCTTTCGGTCAGATGTTATTGTTCACGGTTTTTGGGTAGCGGTACATTATCTGATAAAATACGTATATGAGATCACGTTCACTAAGTTGGACGGAAGTGCCATGCCGATGCACACGAATCTGATACATGGGTATGATATTTTCTTAATACTGTGCTCATGCAGTTTTGTTTTGCGTAGTGTTTTATTCCAATACATTTGTCTTTGATTTGTTTTAAGATTTTATCAAACATATTGTAACTTATTGTGCAAGCGCAAGAGTGCATATAATTAGAAGTTCTTATATTTATTTTCCTTCTGGAAACATTGCTACTTTATCCCATTAAAAATAAAAAGTGACATGTATCACTAATTCATCAATGATAAAACTGAACCAAACCGAGAGGTAGTGGCCCTTCGTTGATCAATTTCTAAGCAATTCGGCTTGTTTTCATCACCAATCATGGATCTCTGCTAAATGAGGCCAACTCAGGATAGCTCAAACGCAGAAACGGAAACAGTAGCGCATGAGGACGACTCTCATAAAGATACTAATAAGGAGGTTGCAATCTGCACCGGAATCGATTAAGCTGAACCCGAAGGTGGCAAATAGGTGGTTGACAAAAAGGAAAGGGAAATGTTTTTAACATAACCGCGAGTAGACGTAGGACTTGTATAAACATAACTATTAATAAAATTTTCAGACTTGGGCAAAATGTGCTATTTTATAGGAACCATCCTGTTTTAGAAACAAAGAAATACAACACCAATTTCGTTGCTTCTTTTTGCTAACATGCGTGCTTACTGCTAAAAAATCACAACAATTAGAAACATAGAAACATAGTCAAGGAGCAGTAACCCTACTAGTAGTACTGGTAGTCGTTTAGTACCAATCACAACATACCATATGCACTGTGGGGCGGCTACATACAAAGTGGAGACCAATAATATTTTTTTGGTTTTTCTGCATTTTTTATAGTTTTCTAGTAAGGGTAGCATAATATTAATAATATTTATGTATTTTCATAGCATCCGGAAGGTGTAACTAGTAATTAACCCAGTAATGACATATACATACGTACTCTTGAACAATATATTTGAACGATTGTTTTTATTTTTAGGGCCAGTTCAAATTCAAACCAAAAGAATAAGGCTGCTGTGTATAAGATTAAATAGTAGAATAAGACTAAGAACCAAGATCTGAGCGCTTCCCCATTATTTTAAATATGTCCTATAAGAGTATTGTTTCATCAATCAGGTATTTTGGTGAATAAATGTTTCTCTTCCAAACCTCCCCCACACAAACTTATCTGCACCGCCCCCCCATGCTGTAGATATTTTTTCCGTACAAATAAAACATTCAAACTAGTCGAAAAATTATTTTTTAATATGTTTCCATTATTTTTACTGAACACATATCAACATCTTTAACTAAGTCCATTTTTATACTGCAGGGATGAATATAGGGAAACTGTTTCGATCTCCATCTCACTGAACATATATTTATGTCATCGCGAAACAAAATTCGTCGCTTCTTTTTGTCAACATGCGTGCTCACTGCTGAAAAAATCACAAAATGAGAAATAACCTTTTCATTGGTTGGTTTTTGGTGGGATGAACATCGGAGCCTGGAAATGAAATCAAGAAGCAGTTTACTTACTACAAAATTAAACATAATTTTAATGATAAAGGTCATAATAAATTTCTGTTGTTAGCTTTCTGCTGAAACTAAACCAAATTCATATGCAATTAATGTGAAATGGCACCTGAACAGAGATAACTTTTTAGTCCAGTTGGGTAGATACAATTTCTATATGGAATGATAATTTTATTTCTTTATTTCTTCGTCTTCAGCTATGCTGTACAGACTGCTGCTTCTAAAATTAACTTACATCTAGTGTACAATGTTATGAAAACTCATATGTGAATATGTACGTTATGTGGAAGATGTGGTTTCGAAGGCCGACGGAGGTCCTTCGTAGCTTAGTTGGTTAAAGCACCAGTCTAGCGTACTGTAGGGTCATGAGTTCGAGTCCCATCGAAGGGAAAGTGGTTACCTCCAATACATTTTCCAAATCAATATCTTCCACATAACGTACATATTCACATATGAGTTTTCATAACATTGTAAATTAACGTCCAAGTCGGGTGGTTTAATCCCCGGAAATAGGCAATTACCTTTGATTGAACTTACATCTAGTTGCCTAATGCTATTTTAAAGGAAGTCCTGTTAACGTTAAAATCAAAATGAGAAGGTTGGAACATCTTTCTAGCGGATGGTTCTGGCCGAAAATGGAGGTATGTCTTTTAGCCCAAAATAGTTGCTGCTGACGGGAGCGGCGAGCTGGAACATAAAAGATAACACGCTGTAGTAGCTCATCGCAGTCCAGCCGGTGGCTTAGCAGGTCAAAGGCGAACATCCTCTGCAAATATGCACGTCTTTGGCGGAGCGGTTCCAAGTGTAATAGCTGACAACGATCCTCGTACTGTGGTAATCGCAAATGATTGGTGCAGGGCAACCTCCTGAGGGCGAACCGGCCAAAACTCCGTTGAACTCGTTCGATACGGGCTGACTGCACTTCATGGAACGGTGCCCAAATTGGTACGGCATATTCAAGTATGCTGCGGACAAGACAGCTGTGCAAACTTGTTAAAGCATACTTGTCTTTGAATTCCGCGCCGTTGCGACGAATAAAACCGAGCACAGATATATGCTCGCTGAAATTGAGTTTTTTGTCCATTGTTACGCCAAGATAATTGATGGAAGAGACGCGATCCAGTGAAATTCCATCTGATGACTAGTTGAAATCGATTTGCGTCCATGATCTGTTGACACTTATGATTTTGCACTTTTTGGAATTCAAATCCATGCCATTCAGCACACATCATTGGGCTATGTTAACGAGATCATGCTGTAGAGCAGACCAGTCGAAAAGCGAAGATACTATTCGAAATTGTTTTAGATCGTCAGTGTACATCAGGCGGTGGGAACAAAGTCAGTCGCACAAATCGTTGACAAAAATTATGAAAAGCAGCGGGCCAAGGTGGCTACCTTGCGGTACTCCGGATGACGTCATGAATGTGTCTGACTTTACAGCACCTAGTTTGACAAAGGCGGATCTTCCAGTCAAGTATGAATAGAGTCAGTTGATAATCCAATCAGGAAATCCAAGGCGGTCAAGCTTCCTAAGCAACAAAGTGTGCGGTACTCTATCGAATGCTTTCGAAAAATCTATGTATATACTGTCCACTTGACATCGTTTTTCTAGGCTTGAGTTCAACATGCTGGTGTATGTCATGAGATTCGTCACTGTTGAACTTTTTTTTTACGAATCCATCAGAAATGATAGGGACGGCAGCCGAATACAGCTTTTCATGGATGAGAAGCTCCAACGTCTTCGTCAGATAGCATAATATTGATATGGGACGCTAATTTTCAACATTATGAGTGCTACCCGTTTAGTGTATTGGAGTAACTGCGGATAGCTTCCACGCACCTGGGAAGATGCCCTGCGTTAGAGACAAGTTGAACAGAAGACAAACTGGATTTACTTCCTCGTACAAAGTTGTACCGAAAGGCTACAGGATTACTTTAAAAATAAACTTTTAATAAAAGGCCCGTAGACCCATCATACCGATCGACTCAGCTCGACAAACCGATGTCTGTATGTGTGTTCACAGTACTTAATTCAAAAACATGCAAAATGATAGAAAAAATGCGGTCTATATGCTTAAGTGCTTTTTTGATCTTTCTTATGTAATTTTTTCAATTAATTTTACGATGCACGAGAAAGGCATCATAGCCACTAAGTGGATTAATCTGGTTTTGTTGTTATGCTCGATAACCGTAGTTAACAAAGAAAAAAACCAAATAAGGTACACCGGGGCAAGTTGAAACGGTTTTTTCAAAGTTGAAATTCGAAGTGCTGTAAAAAAATCACCCTTTGATAGATTATACAATTATACAAAGATTATACATAAAAAATAAGCAACCTTAACAAACTTTTTCATAAATATTTTGTATATTTAAATTATTTTTTATATGCTTCGTTTCAACTTGCCCCGCGTATCGGGGCAAGTTGAAACACTGCGTTATATCCAGTCATAAGCTAACTTTGCCGTAATTATAACAAAATATATGTACACAGTGAGACTCAAGAAGCACGAGGTTGTAAAGGTGACTATAATACTGCCAGGATTCGCATAAGAGTCCCATGTAAGTTTTTGACTATTTTGATTTCCTTTCAGAAATTAGCTTAAAATTGTCTCCTGTTCAAGAGAAACCGATAAAATAGTAGGCTTTGTTCTAGAAATTTAAAAACAAATCGCACTTTTGTTGGCTCATCTTGATATTTACTCGGATAAAAATCATATTCCAAATTTTGATAAGTACTCTTTTACACACAAAAAATAACCTAAATATGGTCCATTTAATTGTCTCACAGCAATAAATAAAGATAAAGAATTTTATGTAAAATTTTTGGAAAGATAGCATTTTTTTTTCAATTTAATAGATTTTTGTTTTGTAATTCTCCATTTAAAACAAGTTTGAAAAATTCAACGGCAAATTACTCAAGTTGGGGAAAATGACATGGGACTTTTATGTGAATAAGGGCAGTGTACAAAATCACAAGCGTATTTTCAGAGGCCAAATTCTGGAGAACGCACTACGCTGATAATTTATGAAATTGATTTTCTTCTACTGGTGGCCACTCGGATTACTATTCAGGATGGTTCATTATTTGGTTCACTTGTATTTTGTGCACTTGATTTATTCGGTTGTGGCTTCTTCATAAATGCACATTAATTAACCAGCCAGCACATCTCTCATAAACTCTTCGATTGGAGAAGTAAGCAGCTGGGATAGTGAAAGGTGGAGCTAACGAAATGTTTACATACTCTATGTTTCATTTTTCTAAAAGTCTGTGCTCAGTAGATCAAGAATCTTTAAACTGCAGTTTAAACATGGCCCTTTTTATTCTAGTGGAGATTGAAGGAGGATTGCATTTATGACGGAATGGGCGGGAATTTATTAAATTTATTCTCAGAAGTTTGCATGTTTTTATAAATTTATGTTTGGGAAAAAATATTACTTTCACTTGCGAGGGTGACGTTTTGAATCGTTGTTTCAACTTGCCCCGCACCAAGTACTTCTATTTGCCCCGATGAGTTGAACCTGCGGAGCAATATCAAACAACCAAAATACAAAAATTAAAACGGGTCTTTCATCGATTTTTCTTCATTATGCTTATTCAACATTAAATGATTACCTACCGTGAAAATTTGATGAAAAAACTCTTCCAAACTTCGTTTTGAGACCTGATTCAGTGGCACGTCAAATAGTTGATTTGGATTTTGCAAAGGGCGAAAAATAAACAATGACAGGGATTGCTTTTGAAAGCTGCAATCTTCCGGGAATAGCAGTCAGAAGGTGTATTTAGGGGAGCAGATTGTTGGAAAAAATAATCAGAGCATTCGGTCATTTCCTAACTAAATTACAGCTTCCGTTTCAACTTACCCCGCATTTCAACTTGCCCCGGTGTACCTTAATTAAATAAAATCCTTTTTTCGGACTTTGTGCCACAATGACGCTCATCCGCAGCTGGATTCTCGTTCCGCAGATAATGTACACCCCAAACTGAACTGTGGTGGTGGTCTCTTGAGACTGCTTGGCCCTGCTCGTTTTCTCTAGGATTTCCTTCGAGAATTATTCCGGTAGTTCTATCGGCAGTTCCTCTGAAAATTCTTCTGGGAATTTCGGCAGAATTGGAATTTGTTTAGGCTTCTTCAGGAATTTATATAGATTTTCCACCAGAAGTTCCTCTGAGATTTTCTCTGCAAGCTCCTCAGGGAATTCTCCGGGACGTCCTCTGATGATGATGATGGTCTAGCTACAAACCCCAACAAAAGTTTCAGCTAGACGAGATTTGTCTATAAGATGAATTCTCTTGTTTCCGAGAATGCTTCTGGTAGTTTCCCCGGGGTTCCTTTGAAAATTCTCCCGGGAGTTTCTTCAGAAATTCTTCCAGAAACTTCCTTCGAGAGTTCCTCCAGGAATTCCACCAGCAATCCATCCGGGAGTTTCTCCGGAAATTCTTCCAGGAGTTCCACCAGAAGCTATTCCAGGAAATTATTCAGGCTTTTTTCAGGAAATCATTTAAGCTTTCTTCAGAAATTAAGCTGGAAATTCCTCCCGAAGTTCTTCCGATAATTTCTCTGGAGCTCATCCGGGAGGTCCTCTAGGAATTCTTCTAGGAGTTCCTCCTGAAATTCCTCCGGGAGATCTTACAGGAGCTCCTCCGGCACATTCGGGAATTCCTCCGGGAGATCCACCAGTTGTTTCTACGAGAATCCCTCCGGGAGTTTCACTGGCAGTTTCTCCGGGTGTTTCTCTGAAATGGAACTCCCGGAGGAATTCCCGGAGGAATTCCCGTAAGAGCTCCCAGAGAAATTCTCCGAGGAACTTCTGGAGAAATTTGTAGATAAATGCCTATAGAAATGCTAAATGAATTCTTGGAAGAAAGCCTGATTGAATTCCCGAAGGAACTACTGGTGGAACTTCAGAGGAACATCCGGTGGAATACCCTAGAGGAAGAGAAAAAATATTTCTGAAGGAACTTCCGAAATCCCATTTCCCGTGAAATTCCTGCCAAATATCGTCCAGGAATTCCCTGTGAAGTTCCTGGAGGTATTACCGAAGAATTTCTTGGAAAAACTCCTGGAAGAACTCCCGGAGGAACTCCCACATGGAAGTCCTGAAATAATTCTTAGAGAAGTTCCTAAAGGAATTTCCGAAAAAATATCTGAAGGACTTCCCAGCAAAATACCAGGAGGAATTAATGCAGAAATTCCCAGATGAAATCCTGAAAGTATTTCCAGAGGAATTGCTGAAGAAAATCCCTGCGGATTATTCAGGAGAAATTTCTGGAAGAACTCTTGGCAACTCTTGAAGTCCGGAAGGAATTCTAGTACACTTCCGCGGAAAATCTCCCGGAGAAATTTCTGAAGGAATACCTGGAGAAGTACCTGAAGAAACTCCCGAAAAAATACCTGGAAGAATTTCTGGGGAAATACTTGGACGAATTCCAGGAGAAATTCATGAAGATATTTCTAGAGGATTTCTTGAAGGATATTCTGAAGTAATTGCGAAAAGAATTCCAGATTGGAATGCTAGATAATTTCGCTATTGAATGTTTGGAGGTATTCCCGGATAATTTCTTGGAAGTAATCCCGGAGGAATTAAAAGAAGAGTTCCAAGAGGAATGCCCGGAGAAGTTCCTAGAAGAATTTCCGAAGGAATTTCTTATAGATTTACAAGTGAAATAATGGAGCTAAATCGGAGGATTTTCGTCATAAATTTTTGAAGAAACTTCTGGTAGAATTTTGGGAAATGCCGGATTCTTCCTGAGAAGAGAATAGCTGAAGAAATATCTAGAAGTAAATCTTGGAGAGAAGAAAAAAAATTCTTCAAGGAATTTCCTCGTGATTTTCCTAAAAAAAAATTTAGTGCGGGGTTTCTAAATAAGGAGGAATTACAATTGCATGAGAAGGATTTTCGAACGATTTTCAGAGGAATTTGTGGATAACTTTCCGGAGGAATTCAGAAGATCCCAGAGGAGCTTCTAGAAGGATTTCAAGGAGAATTTTTGAGCCCGAAATGTTTCGAGTTGTTTTGAACTTTCATATATTATGGATCCTGGATGCCCTAATAAGTTTTGGGAATCTTTTGAATTTCAACCACCTATTTCTGTATATGATTGGATCGTAAAGTCCCAGGGGCCCTCCTTAGCAGTGCGGTTAGACGCGCGGCTACAAAGCAAGACTATGCTGAAGGTGGCTGGGTTCGATTCCCGGTGCCGGTCTAGGCAATTTTCGGATTGGAAATTGTCTCGACTTCCCTGGGCAAAAAAGTATCATCGTGCCAGCCTCATGATATACGAATGCAAAAATGGTAACCTGGCTTAGAAACCTCGCGGCGGCTCTGTCCCAGTGTGGGGATGTAATGCCAAGAAGAAGAAGAAGAAGAAGAAGAAGAACGGATCGTAAAGTGCACATGTTTGAGGGAATTCATTTCAGTACCCGTTCAATCTTTCCACAATTTAGGGGGGTGGGGCGACGCTCCCCCTGCCCTCCTCTGGCAACGCCCTTGATCACTTTCCATGGGTAAGCAATCAAAATCTCTCTGGGCTAATTTTATTCTTCTTCATCTACCACCGCTGCCATCGCTGAGTCAACCATCATCGGCCTCTAGCAGTGAACTCCGAGCGATGCGATGGGCGATCGCATCTATCCCAACCGACACCACAAACAGAACGACAATAAAAATGCGCCCTCTTCTTTCATGCACATTCGGAGACCCACCGGCAGCTCTCCCGCTGACGACTGCATGCTGTGTAGGTTAACAACGAACAAACGAAACGAAAAATGCGCGAGCAAAAAGCTCGTCCATTGGCGCAGCTGTCACCGATTGTAATGACTCGCACACGGCAGGCACTGCTTCTTTTATACACAAAGAAAATCTTGTGGTGCACCCGAAGGCCCGTGACATACCGCATTCTGATGTCCGTGTTAGGAATATACGGGATTGGTTACATATAAAATTTTTGCTGGTTTTGCAAAAATTGAAATTTTCAATAGCTTATCGTTAGGAAAGATCCATAAAGTACGTCACGCAAAAATTGGAGATTTTCAACCCCCTCCCCCTCTTCGACACACTTTTAGTACTAAAACTCTAAAATGTTTGTTTAATCGTCACGCTGCTCGGACCCCCCCCCTCCTCCCTAAGAGCGTGACGTGCTTTGTGGATAGCCCTTAAAGCCATGTCCATTTAGAATCCGGAATGATTTATTGTATTGCAGCGGCACGGAAAGTGACCGCTGCAAGAATTCTTCTACAGCGGTTTGTCTACCTAGGCGCCCACTTGCTGTGGTATAAATTTCACGATGTTTCGTGCAGCGAGTCAATAATTATTCCAGATGGAAGCCGATAGGAGAGAAAAAAACTGCACACCCACGTTGAAAATCCTGCTCATCGACGATGGAACCTACGTCAAAATGGATTTCGTACAGCTTCCTAGCCAAAAATTCTACGTGGCGACGGCACGAGGAGTAGTTCCTGTCAAGTTTAAGTTTGCGTTTTTGAACAAACTTGCAAAAAAACACAGATGGTTTTGGCAAGGGATATGCAGCTGTGGAGCAAAGACCTAAGTGTTTGTGACGAATAAGACGATGGACTCGAAGCTGTACAAGGAGGAATGTCTCAAAAACCGCGGTCTACCTTCCAAAAAGCCCATAAAGGTCCCGTGAAGTTTTGGCCAGATTTGGCGTGTTGCCACTACAGCCGGGAAGTCATCCAGTGGTACGGTGATAATAACTAAGATTTCATCGATAAAATATATCCACGCAACTGCCCACAAATAAATCCAAGCAACTGCCCACAGCTCCGGCCCATCGAGACATTTTGGGTAGCGGAAGAAGCGGAAGCTTAAGAAAAGTGGAAAAACAGCTCGGGACGCGACTCAGATGACCAAAATGTGGAACAAATGTGCCAAGGAAGTTGACTTCGGAGGTGTGCAACTTTTGATGAGAGGAATAAAGAAGAAGGTGCAAATTTTCACTATAAACAAAAAGAAATGATTTGTATCATTTTTTTTCCTTAAAGTACAGTAAATTACCTTTTTTTTGATGTATTAACCTTATTTGTACGTCAATCCGTTACCGAGATACAGATGATTTCATTATTCCGGATTCTAAATGGACATAACTTTAATATTCTTATGTTTCAATAAAATAGGCAAAATGCTAGAGGGTGTCCGAGTCGATTGATATATAAATCTTAAAAATCCATCGAAAGATAAAGTCTCTAGTAACGTTCGAAATCTTACCTTTCAGCCTAACGTTCTTGATTTCCAAAAATCTAAATGACACCCAGTATTGTAAAGAAAGACGTAAGTCCTACGTGAAAACTTGTTATGTAATAGGTTTGTGGGGCATTACTGACACTATTTTAATACGGGTTCATTCTTGATCAATAGTTTTACATTCAAATTCCAAGCATTATGGTACGAGCACAATTAGTTCTTGGAATTTGTTTTGTGAGTTCCTAGACGTGAATTTTAATATAATTTCGAAGTGTTTGAAATTTTTATTGAAATTCGTAACAGTTTCTGAGATATTAGGAGTGGAAACATTGTTCGTCTTTGGCCCAATATTACCCCCTAGGCTCAATGTCACCCCCACGACGGTACATCACAAATTTGTATTTACTTTTGAGCAATGCGACTCTTCCCTTCCCATAGCTTGTAAAAATTGAATTTTAAACGATAAAAGTTTCGTTTTACAGGGATGTGCTGAAGCACAATAGCTTTCCGGGAATACCTGGTTTCCCATATTCTATCAATTTCGACTTTGTGATAAAGGAAAGACATAATACATTGCACATAAACACGTTTTTTTATGCCGTTTGATATTAGATAATCTGAAACTTGTCCTGCAAAAGTGTCATTGAACAACTAATTTAAACTTTTGTCGTTAATTCACGATGAACAAAACCAACTCCAACCAACTAGTAGCTCCAATCAGAATTTTATATCATGTACTGATGAGAGTGATCAACCACCATCCAGACTAGAGCCCATCATCACCTTCCTAAAACTAACGGCCATGTAAAACACACGGGTCGGAGAAATTCCCCCGAGCGTACTTAAAGTCATGTGAGTAACACCAGGGGATGCCCCTTCTTCCAGCAAACTCCCACAAAGGAATGTGCTCCATCCCCAAACATAGCTACATCCAATAGACCACCAAGAAACATCCGCCCTACCACACTCGTGCCACTGGCTGGCACCTACGACAAAGACCCTTTTGAAGAATGTTACTCGAGTTCCGTCTGAAGTTTTCCTCCTCCAGCGTTCCGCCGTCCGCGCCCGGCAAAGTCAATTTAGGTTAAAATATTTCCATTAATATAAATTCTTCCAAGGGAGCCCAATTTTCTTCCAACATTAGCATCGTTTCTCATTTCGGCCGCCGGTTGGTTCGATGGAACGATGCGGGAAATTGTTCGCACAGTTTGGAAGATGCGATCGGAAAAGGTTTCCTCTAAAGTGAAATACAAACCGTTCCTGCCATGGTTCGGTTCGCTGGATGGATGTGAATTCCTGGACCTTTGAATAGTTGTCGTGCCTGGGAAGCTGGCCGGCAATGTGTGTTGGGTGCTTCGTTGGGGACCATTCGCATATGGGGAGAGCTGATGTAGGTTAGTGGAATTGCTTGCGAACCGTTCCTCAGGCCATTTACAATAACTTTTGAGGTGGTTCATACGTCTTCAAAGGGTGCTATTATTTGAAGATATATGTGAAATATTTGAAACAGAACTATACAATTTCAGCTGGAATTGTTTTTTTTTCGGAAAACTTTAAGTAAACCCAATTTAAAGTTAATTAATTTTGTAAGCAAGCAGGAGAGCAGTTCAAGCTCCTAGCGTATATGTTTTGTGACATATTTTTGTCTAAAGGGAGATTTGTACTACAAGTGAGTCATCCAAGCTAATTTATTTGCTTTTCGCATACTCTAAATTGCACATAAAGGATATCCGCATTTAGGTAAATTATAGATAGGTTTGGAGATTCATTTGTATTCTATACCTAGAACTCCATGGCTGTGATTCGAGCCCTAGTTGTCTTCTCGTTTGAAGCCTCGCATCTCTCCGTTACAGTCACGTTTACAACTTATTATTCGAGCTGACGACTAAGGGGACATTTCCTTTATTATTCATTAAACATGGTAGTTCCATCCCATTTCATTTCAACAATTAGTAATTCATTGCTCCTTTTTACTACAACACATTAGCGCTAATAATTGTTCGATGCTGCAATGCGAATGTGTGGATTTCGAAACAATGTTGCAAATGGATATCGAGAGTACGCCACTCCGTAATAACCTTTTAACAGAGTCTCATTCGGATTAAGGGTTCAACCGTTCTCCGAACGAAGCGACACCGCCTTGGTCAGATTTCATATATCCAGCAGAAACGAGCACTAATCGAATTTACAGTTCAATCTCGGATGATAATTTGGATAATTACCTTTTCTGATTACCAAGTGTCTTCTGCTCTCCCTACTACTGGCCCAGTCGGTCACTGCCATGCACACGACTACAGCGGCTAAAGTGGACGAAGCAAAAAATTGAAACATGACAAGACGTAGGAAGGGGCCGCAATGAGATCGACATCACCACAGTTGCGCTTTCGCCCCTTCCAGAATATGGCAGCGACAACTTTGACAACGGATGAAATGGGCTCCCTTCGCCAAGCGGGGACTCAAAAAAAAAGCCTCCAAGGCGAGACCAGACGACCGGCAAACAACTCAATCGTCTATGGCTTGGCACGAACACCATAATCGCATTAAAAATTTATTCGAATCATTTTTATCAATTTCCTCGTTTCCTCAGTGTTTCGCCTACAGGGGGAACACACAATTTCACTCGCCTCCAATGAGGAAGTTTCATTCTTTCGTTCACGATGGGTCGACCTCAACGGTTCGGCTGACTCTTCTCTACCGAGACTAACTAGTTTTCTGGCCCACACTTTCCACACATGCATGCAACTTCTTCCAAGCAAGAGTCGAAACCTGAAGGACACCAATGAGTATAGAAAGGTTCGGTTCGACCAGAAGAAGGACCATTCCGTCGTCCGTAAATGCCGCGCAAAAAAAAGGTAATACAAGCTCCATTCTGAGACCACAGCACACGTGGCACTAAGAGCTAATGGAGACGATGAATGGTCAAATTGATTAGACGGTCATGAAAGTGTGGAATATATGATGCTGGGTCATTGGCGAAGAAGGTCGAATGATAAGATTGTTTTACACGTGGTGAAATATAAGAACTGGAGGTCGGTAAATTGACCTAATTACCATTGATTTGCCCGATTTTCCGTAAAATACCCGAAAACGAATGACATTCAGCAGAATAACATGTACCCAAATGTAACATTTACCCTGATCTGAGAAAAAAGAGAGGATTGAAATGTTTCAAATGGAAAATTGGATACACAGTATAAAATTGTTACAGCATATATGATGTAACAAAAAGGCTCCGTTTGATTCGACTTAATTTTCCATCACTTTTTAAAACTACAGGTTGTCGTTACTATGGAATTTGTATTCAATATTGCGTACAAGAAAAAGTTGGATGTAAATTTAAACGCTATTGAACACAAAAATATGAGTTCAAATATTTCCATAGCGTGTAATTTTCAGAATTTTTAACTGTGTACCAATAGCTGAAATGTTTCCATTTCTATTTTTGTCAACGAGGCGTAGATAGAAGGCTTATAAATTCATATTAAAATTGAGTTATTTGGAGTAATCCACTCTACATAAATGCCGTCAGCACCATTGTACATCATTTCAAGGGGTATTTAAAAAGCGACTGTCTACTTTTGTGGTATGTTGTAGGCAGGCTTGTAAAATGTCATCTGCATGTCATTTGACTAATTTGTTAATAACTTTCTTTAGAAGTTAAATTCACATCATAATTTTAGATGTACTCATAACGCCTGAGTAGGGCTATATTTTTGTTCAAGGGTACATTCCTCTAAATATAACATCTGAGGCTGGAGAGTGAAAACTCTCCAAAATGTCACGTGTCATTTGACATGATGTCATTTGAATGACATTTTGCTTCCTACGCCCCAATTTACATATTTACAGCAATGTCTTGTTAGATATTTTGTTAGACAAAGTTGTAGGCACATTTAAGCGCTATAGGTTCGCCATACATCAAGAATCAATTGGAAACTTATGAAAAAAGTTCTGGGAAAATTATACATGGCCAACATGGACGATTGAATCTACCGCTCTCGCAAGCCGCCATTACCAAGCCCCCATTATGCCTGGAGTAAAGGTGTGCGCCGGTCCAAAAATCAGCGACGGGGCGGCGTTTGTCAGAATTATGATCGGCGGCGACGGCGTTTTCGGCGCCACGCCGAGTGCCATTTTAGCCGGCGGCGGCGTGAATCGGCGTGAAGGTTTTTGACGTTTGTTTCTTGAAGACCTTTTTCTGCATTTTATAAGGATCTCGATGGAAAAATCTGATGAAATTCTCCCGAAAATTAGCTGCGCTTCTCCAAAATATTAATTTGAAAATTATTTTCGGCAACTTCTATGAAGTTTTATGAACTCTTTGGAATTTCCAAGGAAGCACTTTGGAATTTCTAAGGAAAATTGTTTTCAAGTATCCACAGGAAAATGTTTGGAAAATTCACGGAAAGTTTCTGAGTATTCTTCAAAATTTCCACAGAAAATTCTTCAAATTTTCCGCCGCATATTGTTCAAAATGTGGACATCAACATAAAAATTGGATTTTAACAGCAAATTTTAGAAATTTTCCTAGGAAATTCATTGGAGTTTGAATGTGATTTTTTAAATTTTCTATGGAAAATTCATTGGAATTTTCACGGTAAATTTTACAAAATTTTAGCCAAAATGATTCAGAACCCAACGGGATTTAAAAAAAAAATACGGGAAACCGTTCGGTATTTCAACAAAAAAAAATCGGATTTTTGAAGGAATTTCTCTGGATTTCTAGAGGGAATTCTTTGTATTGTGCATATGAAATTCTTTGGAAATTTAATGTAAAATTCTTAATAAAGAGGAAGGCTCATTTGTCCGAAAATCAGAAAGCCATTTGGCCGAATAATACGTTAAGTTGAAAATGATCAAGCCGAATTGTATTTGGTCGAAATGAAGGTTTTGGCAAAACTGTTAAACAATGGAAAACAGTTTGGTCAAAAATTTCATTTGGCCAAAGCAACGTACGGCTGAGAATTTGGCCGAAATAGCACTTTTCTCAAACACGTCGTTTAGCTGAAATGGTCTTTTGGCCGAACAGGTTGTAAGGCCAAAAATGGTTGTTTGACAGAAAGGCCATTTGATCGAAAATGTCATTTGGTCCAACGGCCAAATGATGATGACCGAGCGGGTAGAATGGTCAAAAATATCCACCTGTTTGGCCAAATTACATTCTCGGCCAAATGAACTTTCTGACAAACGACCATTTCGACCAAACAACTTTTTGACAAACCGACATTTGCGGCCAAATAAACGTTTGTCCGAAACTATATTAAGTCGAAAATGGTTTGACCGTAAATAACATTTGGCGGAGAGCAACAAACAGCCGAAAGGCTCATTTGGCCAAATCGGAAATTTGACCGAAACAGTTGTTTGCCTTAGTTTATTTGGCAGAAAGAGTCTTTTGGCCCGAAAATCCCTTTTCTGCAAAACAAACATTTCAACCAAACGCCATTTTATGCCAAATAACCCATTCAACTAAACGCCTTTTTTTGGTAAAATGATCAATTCAGCCAAACGACACTTGCCAAATAACCAAACAGACAAATGGGGGGCATAGCCTTCCCTAGAAAAAAATTAGCTCTCCTAGAATTTGAAAATTTATTTAGCAGTGATATAAATTTTCAACATATAGCATAATAAATTACTGAAAAACTTCACTTGTCCTAAGACGAGTTTATACCATCCCATTGAATTCCACCACTTAATTGTATCTTGACAGATACGTATTTCGACCTCAACAGTAAGGCCGTCTTCAGTGTCTCGTACTTGACTCGACTTGAAGAAAATGATCGCAGCTTACACTATTTATACTATGCGTAGGTATAATAATTTATCTAGGTACTTATCTAGTTACATTTCGTACGGTGCTTACTTCTACTCGCTTGTTGCGCTTAATGCTTAGGTATAAACTTGAAGAGCCAGGAGCTACCATTTCCTTGATCTTTATTCAACAACCGCGTTTGTACCTGTCGGTAGATTTCCAAGCTCTCAGCAACATCAAGTTTCCACGGAGAAGAGACATTTCTTAAAATTTTAATGTTTGATGTCGTAATTGAATGATTTTCTTGATATACATGTTCAGCTACCTTAGACCTAAACTCATAATTCAATCCTTATCAGTTTCCCTCTTAGCCTTACTTACTTCTGCAATATGTTCCTTAAACCTTACATCTAACGATCTTTTTGTTTGACCTACATATACTTTATCACACTGTGAACAATTAATTTGATAAACCCCAGCCTTGTTAACATTTCTACTCTATCCTTTGTAGAGGCCCAAAAGTGTCTTCAGTTGATTGCTTCTGCTGGAGAATACTAAATCGATGCCGAATTTCCTCAGTCGATGGCGTAGCTGGTGGGTGATGTGTCGGTCATAGGGGACCGATACTTTCTTCAGCGGTTCATCGATCGGTGTCAGTGTTGTCAGTTCGTTTTTCCGTAGGTTCTGGTTACTGGTTATCAAGGGAACAAATGCAACATTAGACTTCGAAATCTACAGGAAGCCCACCAACACCATGAGAGTCATCCCATACACATCAAATCATTCGTATCAGCATAAAATGGCAGCTTTTCATCACATGATCCACAGGATGCAGACGATTTCCCTGAGCGAAGAAGGAAAAATGAAGGAGCTACAACACATCTTGGAAACAGCGAGGATCAACGGATACAAGGAAAGAACAATACAAGCAATCATCAACAAAAGCAGAGGAACCTACGGAAAAACGAACTGACAACACTGACACCGATCGATGAACCGCTGAAGAAAGTATCGGTCCCCTATGACCGACACATCACCCACCAGCTACGCCATCGACTGAGGAAATTCGGCATCGATTTAGTATTCTCCAGCAGAAGCAATCAACTGAAGACACTTTTGGGCTCTACAAAGGATAGAGTAGAAATGTTAAATAAGGCCGGGGTTTATCAAATTAATTGTTCACAGTGTGATAAAGTATATGTAGGTCAAACAAAAGATCGTTTGATGTAATGTTCAAAGAACATATTGCAGAAGTAAGTAAGGCTAAGAGGGAAACTGATAAGGGATTGAATTATGAGTTTAGGTCTAAGGTAGCTGAACATGTATATCAAGAAAATCATTCAATTACGACATCAAACATTAAAATTTTAAGAAATGTCTCTTCTCCGTGGAAACTTGATGTTGCTGAGAGCTTGAAATCTACCGACAGGTACAAACGCGGTTGTTGAATAAAGATCAAGGAAATGGTAGCTCCTGGCTCTTCAAGTTTATACCTAAGCATTAAGCGCAACAAGCGAGTAGAAGTAAGCACCGTACGAAATGTAACTAGATAAGTACCTAGATAAATTATTATACCTACGCATAGTATAAATAGTGTAAGCTGCGATCATTTTCTTCAAGTCGAGTCAAGTACGAGACACTGAAGACGGCCTTACTGTTGAGGTCGAAATACGTATCTGTCAAGATACAATTAAGTGGTGGAATTCAATGGGATGGTATAAACTCGTCTTAGGACAAGTGAAGACATTCCACTAAAAAGCTCAAAATAATTTTCTTATATTACTGAAAAAGTTTGAAGACAAAAGAGTTATCTTCCATATTCAGCCTATCATAATGAAATGAGTGGAAGACAAATGAGCTTTCATTTCTTTTCTGAGAAAGATTCCTGTGTGGCAGTGAAATTACACTTGTTAATTATAAAAAGGCAATGTCTAAATGAATTGAAATCATACAAGTAAACTTGATAAGAACAACAACGGAGAGTCACCGAAATATCAATCAAAGCAAATGTTAAACTTTGCCAGCAGCCAAAGAGATGTGGCCAACCATCACAGACTTGAGTGACAGTTTTCCAGCAGACTTCCGCGTGCCTAGCAGCATGATAATTTCCACAGATCCACAGCATCCGAGAAGAATTCTCATTGGAATCTCTAAAGAATTCATTTCAGAATCATCGAAGTATTCCAACCGGAATTCAGAAGTTTTTACATTGGATTCCTTTTAGTATCTTTAACATTCCTAGTGCATTGGGGTCCATTTCGACCCAAGCACACCCAAAACATCGCTGTAACTTTGTAACGCAAAGAGATAAGAATCTGAAAAATTCTGACTTTTCCTAACTTTCGGAAATTAAGATTCCCTGAGAAAATCAGCTTCCAGCGACATCTAGGAGAGGCGCCACAAAAAAAGTGACACATTGTGCAATGTGCATTGGGGTCCATTTGGACCCAAGATTTCATCACGATCACAAAAACGAAAGCTGTAGGTTCCAATAACAAGCCCACGAGGCGATTCATCCAAACTGACCACTATAGTTCCCGGGGAACCTGTGCTAAAGAGGAACTGTTTGAGTTTCTCAATTTGGCATTAAATTTTCGAGTTTCGTGTCATGAAACATAAAATTGCTTGCAAATATATGCTCTGATGATCCCAACTGTATTTGCTATTTTGTATATGCCATTTCTGGGCAAATTTATCCCTCGGGCGGTCATCGGAAAGCCCTCTGGAAGATCCAGAACTTCCGTAAAATTTACCAATTCTAAAAGTTCATCCTAGAGTTTCGCGATTTTTTGACAACCGTTCATTCTGGCAAATTGTGGGTGCAAAAAACAGTTAAAGTCTTCTGTGACCCCAATTCCCCAATGGTCAATTCCAAAAGATAATCCCAGAGATTAATCAGATTTAATCCCTGACGAATAATCAGTAGTGAAAGTCTTCAGTGATCCCAAAAGGCTCCCGAAACGGTCATCCGAAAGATCCGGACCATGCGTAAAAGTGGCCAATTTCAAAAATACATCTCGGAGCTTCGCAATTCATTCATAACCGAATTGCCTGTGCAATCAATTGTTCAAGTCTTCTGCGAAGGGGCCGATACCACAAAATCATTCCAGAGCATTGCTATTTTATTCGTAACCATCCATACGGGCAAATTGTGTACGCAATAAATTGTTTAAGTCTTCTGAGATGACCACAAACGGCCCTCCGGGAAATCCGAAACAATCGTGTTCAATTCCAAAAATTCATCCCAAGCAAATTTTCAAAACTGTTTATATCATCGAATGGATTATGCAATCAATAGTGAAAGTCTATTGTGGCCCGAAATGACCACAACAGGTGGAGAGGCTTGATCCCCTGGGAGACTTGATCACCCCCTGTTTTATCGAGAACTAAAGTAGTTTTGTTCTAGCGTATTTTAAAGTATAGATCCTCTAGACAAATGACCTTTATGTGGTGAGTTGTTTTCTGGATTGACAAACCTTATTCATTCTGCAGGCTGGTTTGTGTGTTTTGACTTTCCCAAAGATTTTTTTTATTGGCCACGCAAAATTTGAACAACTTTTCATAACAATGACGAAATCCTTTAGTTTTTTCACAGCACAAAGCCATAAATATGCTTAATGATCTGTACCAGTGGCGTAGCCACGGGGGTGGTTTTGGACATAACCCCCCCCCCCTCAGAGACAAAATTTCTAGAAGGAATTTTTTTTTCGAACCTTCTAGAATTAAAAAAATGTTCAGAAAACCCCCCCAGACCAATTTTCTGGCTACGCCACTGATCTGCACTGATGAAAATGTCAACATTCCACCAAAGTTTTAGGATATTTGGATTTGAAGTTATTGCCTCAATATGGGGACAATTGATCCCCCATTTGTTTATTTATTTTATTTCGTCAACCAACGTAGACTAGTACATAAGGCTTGTTCGCGACAAAATCTGGACACATAACTTTAAGAATAAAAATAAACTGCTGTTGGTTTAATTCGGTACGTTTTTCACTTCAAATGGCTTCATTCCTTATCGATGCTTCGATGTATACACGAAACTTGGTGACATTTGAATTTTCTAAGAAATAATACGTGCCGAATGATCTGGCATCCTCAGTAGAATTTGTTTCGAGCTCGTATCCTTCTGGTGGCTCATAAAATCCGTTTTTGTTCCACTCTCTGACGTTTTAGATATTGTCGAACAAGCATCGACAAATTTTAAAACGCTTTGAGCAGTGTTCACATGAAAACAAAATGTTTTTAGTCATTTTCTGGATCGAGAGACCCGAATTTTAGTTGCGACTGCACACAATTCTTTCCGAACCTGCAATTCCTTCGACGCCATTATTCACTACGTACTTGAACCACTCATAAGAAATATATTTTCAGAAAGTACAGACATACATTCATCAATCTACGAAATATTTCACTCGTTGATGAGCTATTTCAAAAGTTATACGTGTTTAAAGGTGTCCAGATTTTGTCGCGTACAGGCCTTATACATAAACAATAAACATGTTTGTTTTTGTAATGTTAAGGGAGACTGGGTAGACTTGATCTTCTTTTCTGATTTCCGATGTATCACAGCCAAAAATCATAAACATACGTGATTTTCACACAGACTCTCTAAGAAATATAGTATTTAACTTTACTCATGTATGACAGTCCTTAAATTATTGTTGTTATTGATACACAATCGATTTTTTGGGGCGCTGTCAAAAATCGATTTTTAAAATATTCGGGGAAAATTGATCCCTCTCCAAGAACTTGCTTTGATAAAATTAGAAAGGTGCCCTCAGATTTTTTAATTATTTTTGCTTCAAAATACGCGTAATTTTCGAATTGCTGTGCGTATTCATGAACGATTTTTGGTATTGCATTCGACAGCACATGTCATTTTAAAATTTGGGGAGACTTGATCCTCTTTCTATGATATCTGGTTACGTATTGCTGTAGTTTGCCCAGATTGTTCTCGCTGGTGGCGATGAAGGCATTCTTGATGGCGGTCCATTGGTCTTCACGCTGCCACCTTCCGGAATATCTGCAGCACGCGTCTCCAGTTCTTCAACGAAGGACCGTTTCACCGGCTTCAGTCGGCGAATCGTTTTTCCTCCTGCCGACGAATCCGCCGATGCGCAGGCGGTTTTGCCGATGAGGAGGTGGTGATCAGACGCGATATCGGCACTACGTTTATTCCGTACATCAAGAAGGCTCCGTTTCCATTTTCGGCTGATGCAGATGTGGTCGATTTAATTTTCTGTAAAGCCGTCACGGAAGACCCACGTGACTGTGAACCGGTCGATGAGGGAAGAGCGATCCCGATCACCATGTCGTACCACAAAATTCTGCGAACAGCTCTCCGTTTTCGCTCATTTCTCCGAGACCATGGCGCCCATAATGCGCTCATGGTTCGAGTTGTCGGATCCGATCTTCGCATTGAAGTCGCCCAAACAGATCTTGATATCACCCTTCGAATTCTATCTACGACGGCATTGAGTTGACTGTGAAGTTCTCTTTGTCTTGCAGATCGGCAGCATCGGTTGGCGCATAACATTGAATCAGTAAGGTTTTGGACCCGTGTTCTAAATCTGGCAACGATTATCCTTTCACTCATAGGTTCCCATTTCATAAGCGCAGAGTGTGCCTGAGCGCTTAGTAGGAAGCCAACTCCGCGATGCCTTCGTAAACCAGAGATAGCAGAACTTGTCCGACAGCATTCTGTGTCTCCGATGTTTGGCCAACGGACTTCACTCAGTCCCAGGATCTCAAGCTTCATGCGGCGTGCCTCATTAGGTTGTGCCATTACCCTGCTAGGCTAGGTTAAAACGTTCCATGTTCCTATTCTTGTCAGTTGTTTCGCGCTAAAGTCGTCGCCGTAAAATCAATCTGTATTCTTTCATTATCGGATTCTCGAACAAATTGATGTTTCGGGAACAGTAGGTTGTTGGCCCAAGGTTCTATCCACCGGAATGGGCGCTATCTTAGGTATAGCTTCGGGAATAGTATCATACTCAGCCGCCGGATGCGAACAGACGCTGTTGGAGCCGCACCTCCTTGGTGAACAGACGCTCGGTCAGTCGGTCAATTTGTTTAAAGTCCCACCCAACACTAGGACTAGGCTAGTGCGTTTGAGCGGCACACGGTCGCTTTGATAGGGCCTACATCAGGATACATCAGCTTCACACTGATATTCTTCCTCCCCTTCATACGGGAGCTTGGCAGAAGGAAGGTCGTGTGATATGTGCCATCACAAATATTCCCTCCGCTCGCTTTCAAATCGACTTCTATAAAACATTCTTCATGCCTGCCGTATCCTAACGGAGCTATCAATTCTATACTTTCGCTCTAATTTTCATGAACATGTAATGTCCAAGTTTGGAAGATGATATTGTATTCCATATCACAAAAATATTATTTTTACTGATTTAGAATTTTACCAGAATTTTATAACAACGGTACAAGTATTCTTGACCGATCGTTTGCAACCATAAACGAGATAGGGCTTTAGGACCCAATTGTCATCGGAAGACCCGTGAAGCGTGAGTATTGGAACATGTGAGGACCAGAGCTAAGTTGGCGCCCTTCTCGGATGTCAGCTCACCATTTACTCATTATCCTCGTCATTTATTGTCTCTACCAGCGCATCGATTCTGAGGCAGCACTGCTTGACGGTAGCTTCAATGTGGTCCCAGCGAAGTTGAATATTCTCCACCCAAGTGCAGCAGCTGGGATGCGCCTGTGGTGTTCGGATCGTTCCTGAATGGAGAGGGGTTTGTGCTGACAAGGTAACCTAGGTGCAAACTGCGGCAGAATGTTCTGGGCCATATCAGTAGGTTTAATGTGTTTGAGCGCTTCATCACATTTTATATTACTTTCCTTTCATTATATTCTTCCTGTATTGTTGCGCCTCTTTTACACAGTGATATTCTTCACATAGTCACGAAAGTACGATTTTAAGACATCTGTTTCATGCAGGAATTTCTTCTACTTGGTGAGTCACGTGCCTTGGTTTTACTTCGTCAGTAGTGAATCAGTTCGTGTGGAACTAAGTCCAAGTGGTCCTAGAGGAAAACCTTCTGCAGCTAGAGTAGTACTAACCTATCGGTTGATCACTTTATTTGTCCATTTGTAGTCCTTTCTAAGTGGTGATGTCAGCAAGATACGCAAGAAAAGCCATTTTCCGCTATCATCAACAGGAAAAGTAGAGAGGCATCACGACATTTGAAACATGTTGTACATCATGTTCTCTTAAATTTTTATTACATTTTGTTGTATTATCGGCTGCAAAAACTGATGTTCGTTTCGATAAACCATACCTATATATACAAATTAATGCAACTTACAGGGTTTTAGCTGGTACATTTTATTTCGTTTCGGTTAGTGCGTTTTCTTCCAAAAGCGGCAAATTTTCGCTTACGTCTATTGGTGCCAGTAGAGAATCGGAAACTCTTTTCTCGCCTCTGCTGATTCCTTGGCGTCTACGGAGAAACGCGACTTTCGACGCAACTCACGGAAGAAAGAGATTACAATTTTTATCGAAGAACTGTCAAACTTCTTTGTCGCGTCATATGTCGCATCGCATCTATCTGACCCTAGGATGACCACCAAACGCTGTTGATAGCCATGTTTAACGATGAGCTTATTATATAACGAGGTCTTAGACATCTCAGGCTTAGACTTGTTTCGTGGCGGTGTTTCTTCTTTATTCCAGTTTGCGTTGCTATGGTTGCAGCGGTACACAGAGAAAGTGAAAATTTGTTTCTTGTCCAGTTGTGTTTCTAGTAGCATAAGTACAGAACGTTAGTGGCGCTGTAGTCATTAAAAGTATTTTGCCAAAATATGCTTCCCAGTAACATGTCGGTTTGTTATGAATAATGTAGTGCATGTTTTGTTTCATTACCAACATTGGTTTGACACTTAGTACCGGTACTTTGGCTGCCAGATCAAGTGACCTAGATGTTAGTCAGCGAACAGGAACGATATTAGAAATCTAATACTTATGCATTAGACTGGCCAGAAACAAAAGGTCTAATTCCACGGGCATCCAGGATTGTGTCTTTGGTGAGAAAATCAATCTCTGAAATTTCAGCTCAATCGCTTGTTGCATAAGCTGGCGCATTTGATTTAAGTTTATGATTTCAGCCAAATGTATAGGAAAATACACCTCCGTCACTCATTTGATCTAGGAATTGGTTCTGTTTCGATTGACTCAGAATTGCAAAACGGCAGTTGGTATACAGAACAATTTCACAGAACACTGTGATAATAAAAACTTTATATAGGTTTCGGCTGACATGATTCGATTAATAAATCCAAAAATACATCATTCAGCTCCTAATAAATCAGCAGAAAACTATATAAAAGTTCATTATCATCATACAATGTTCTGTGAAATTGTTCTGTAGCATACCAACTGCCGTTTTGCAATTTGAGGTCAATCGAGCAATCAGAAACAATTTCTAGATTGAATGAGTTGGAGGTGTATTTTCCATACATTTGGCTGAAATCCCCACAAACTTCAATTCAAATGCACATTTGCAACAAGCGATTGAGTGAAATTTTCAGAGATTGATTTTCTCACCCAAAGACACAATTTTGGGGGTCCCGTGGAATTCGACAACATTTTTCTCCCCATACTAAGCTGGGCCAGTCTAATGTTCAATGTGTATGTCTGTTTGTCTGTGCTTTAATTTTGTCATTACAATTCTTACCACCACACAAAGGTCCTAATCACGCTCTCTATAATACATCGAGTGCTTCAAGTCCTCGAGCACGGTCGAAGTCTTATCACCGACCTTATGTGCGTTATGTCCGGTACATTTGGCGTGGATGGAATCTTTTCGACTGGTCATTTTTTGACCGCAAAATTATCAATTCCTTCGTTAAGCGACGGATTTTCTTAGAATTATTTTGCCGAATCCTTTGAACGTCGCTTCAGTTTGCAAATTGACAATTTTACGCGAATTTCGGATTTTCCAGGGACCTCCCAATAGTCGTTTGTCGTAAGTCAGTTTGTGGATCAAAACATTAATTTCATGCTCAGGATTTGGCAACATATGGATTAAAATAAAATCTGAGTGCATCACGATGAAATTTACGAATTGACCATTTTACAGATGTTCCGGATCTTCCATGGGATCACCCAGTGGACACAATGGTCCGTAAGTCAAAGCATCAATTCCATACTCAGGGTTCGGCAGAGAATTGTTCTAAAAATCCGACGCTTTGCGATGTAATTTACGAAGACATTTTTACGGATCGGATCTTCCGAGATACCACCCAGTGGACAAAGGCCGGAAATGGGTCAAAGCATCAATTCTCACTCAGGGTTCAGCAAAAATGGTTCTAAAAATCGTCACTTTACTTTGAAATTACGAATAGACCATTTTACGGATGTTCCGGATCTTCCAGGTGGCCACCGGTGGCCTCTAAATCACACTAACTCCGAAAATACATACATGCACTTGAGCACTTTGTCCCAGTGACATACGAAAGATTCATATAATCAAACACTCGTATTAATATACAGGCCCACTGTTATATGGTTGGGTACCCGGTACCCGTCACCCGTTTGAGGGTATAACTAGTTTTCGGCCCCTAAGCGCCTAATCGCAACCTAGACCTCAAATCTGCCCGTCGTTTCGTCTCAACATTCTACGAGCATAGTATTTGAACTTACCTCAACAAGTTAGTTTTAATATCAGAATGGGTACCGGTACCCCGTCACTGCATAAGGGTTAAACAGATATGTACAGATGGTTTGGGACCTGATCTTCATGGTATTTTTGGAGAAATCGCTGTACAGTGGAGATCTGATAGATAACTTCCGCGAACTCATTCACTATTGATGTCAGACGGCGGAAGATGATCTTGGATATGACTATGTAGGTGGAATTTAGAATGGATCACTCGTTAGCTCTCATACTCCAGCTTGTAGCATTTTGCAGATGGGGAATATGATGTTTTCTTTTGCACCTCCGGTAGCTGCTCAGTTCCCCTAACTTAGGTCTATGCAGACAAGTGGTCCGGGCCCATCTTGATTTGATGAGTTCAACTCCGACAGAAGGTTGTTCCAACAATCTTTCGCCCAACCATCTTTCGGTCAAATAATTTTCGGCAGAATTACTTTATGAAACGTCTTTCATCGAAGACCAGTAAATCAGAACAATATGTCCAGAGACTTGAAATTGCTTGCTGCATGGAAGCAAGACGTTGGCCCTTAGAGCTCCAATAAAAACCCCACAACGATATCCTTTTCCTTGCTCCAGTATTTGCCAAGTTAACAACCACTACCGAGAATTCATGAGGTCCACAGACCCTTCCTTAGGGTCTGTGCCGATAGCCAAAAGGATTCCCAGGTATGTAGAGTGCGAGCGTTGTATATCGAGACAAGTCTGATGATCGAACCCCAAGAAATGTCAAAAGTCCGAAGCAGACGCCCATGTTGCCCAGATGTCGCCAATTTACTCACAAATCATACAATGAACGGCATGACGGTTACCCAGCAGATATAAGGGACGAAAAGTGGACTTATTTAAATTGTTTCCGCAGGGGCACCATAGCACTACTTATTTGGCTGGTAAAAGTGTTCCAAGTGTCTCTAAATCACAATAATACATAACACAGTAGACACATGGACGATCCAGTTAAATATAGACCAAAAGGCTAAAATGTATACTGCATTTGTCTGCATAGTCACGAAAAAAAGAATCCTAAAGTTTCGGGATGAATTCAGCCAAGATCAACAATCTTTTTGCTACTGGCGTAGTGTGTTTACATATTTCTGGATTGATGAAGGCGGTATAAAAGCCCGAACTTTAGAGCTTTTCAGAATGCTTCACTTAATTAGGAAGAACTTGCCATCATCCTGTTTTGAATTCTCGTCCTCATGGCGTATCAGTGGATCGATGCTGATAATCCGGGACAACTTCATCCAGGCAGCTAGCTGAATGGAAACCGATCTCTCTTCCTGGCGTCTTTACAGTGTTATTCTCAGCAGCACAAAACAGCGTAGATTTATTATGAAATGCCGAAGACGGAAATATCAAAGGCGTTGTCGCTCAAGAATCAAATCCAAATCCAAAATATTACGCCCATATTTTGGCCTAAGTTTTTTAATCATATTAACAAACAAATCTATATGAATCATATTCATAAATCATAAATTTTAAAGGACCCTGTGATGGATACCAGCATTTGCCTTTGCATCGATTTACTCAAAGTTATAAGGAACCATTCCCACCCTAGCATCATATTTGCTTTCATTTTTCCTCCAAAATGAACTACACTAGCTTTGATCAATGGTAAATAGATGTACACTATGCCAGATTACCCGTACTCCATTGCTGTTAGGCATCTTCTGTCTTCTTTGAAATCTGCCCACGCTTTTGGACAATGTTGATACTTTGTATCCAAACGACAACAACCAACGGTGGCACAGCAATCCAACGACCACACACCAGCAAGAAGGCACCAGATCAAGAAGCAAAATGCCACGTTATTTATCGGCAGTACGTGTCATAAATTCGGAACAGCCAAACCTCCACACCGTCCAAAATCAGGAAGGCCACCGTCATCGTCGTCGCAGTTGTCCTCCACCGCGTAATAAAGTGTGATAGAGTCGGAAATCGGGCGAAATGGGAAAGATGTCCTGGCAACGTGCAAAGATGCAATATTCAGCAGTCAACACGCGAGAGAAAACGGCAGATGATTTCGTTCCTCGTTTGCGTGGTGATCGTTAGCGTAGGTCGCGAGAAAGTTGAGGGACATCTGAGTCCCCTTCGTTTATGAGTGTTTTCAACAGAACATCGGATCAAATGGTTATGTATAGTGTTTTCTTCACATGATCAGAAATCTCAACGCCGCTAATTAGTAGATATTGAATCGAAAATGTTCTAACGGCACAGTCATTTATCCAAAGCTCCTTCATTCTTCTACACAGACATTTCCATCTACAATGGCAGTGAGTAATGTCGCAGGACGAACGGAGGCCGATGTACTTCTTATGTCTTGCTTAGCATCAGCGCAAGAAGAAAATCGGACTAAAAGGAGTGCTATTAATTACAACATTCATTGGCGGGTAGGTAACGAGAATAAATTGCCGACTCGGTGATTCTTTACAAAGCAAACGCCATTCATCTTTCGCCTCGAGTTTCCCTCAATCTGCGAGAATTAGGCCAAGTAACCCGGGTGATTTGATTGGGATTCTATTACCACCTACCTACAGCTGATGCAATTTTCAGCATTTTCGCTTCCCATTGTTCCGACATCCCAATTTTATGCACCCACTATTAACCACATTGCACCGATGGGAGAAGCAAAACCAGCGGCTGATTTCTCTCGTTTCGGTGCTTCCATTGAGCAGAAATTTTCCAACTTTTCCTCCAACCTAAATTCTCCAACGTTAACTCGGCGGGCTGTGAGCGTGTGTGTTTGTGCAAAGCTTTCCTGGGTACCATCAACTCATCGTTCTCGATCCCAAAACTCAGCACTGCGGAATAAGGTGCAATTTTATGAGAACGAAACGGGAAAAATCATGATTCATTCACCTTAGCGGAAAGATAGTTCTGGGATGAAAAACAAACAATTTATCGCAACGTAACTTTCCCTTCGGTACATATATCACGATAAGAAAGGTAGAAACCCCAGTCGAGAAGACCGTTTGGGCAGAACGAATTTCCATATAAACGGTCAAGGAGAAGGAAAATCATTTTACTCCCTTGTCTGGGGCTTCCACACGGTTGGCGGAAGTCGACTCTCAAGTGAACTATTTCTCACATCTATGCACTCTTGATGGCTCCTTCGACAGCTCCTGCCGTCTATCAACCGGCGCTCCATTCCGTGGGTTTCGTTCTTGCTTTTTCTCATGTGATCTGAATTGGCAGACTTGTTTCACCCAGGTTAGGTTCGTTCCGTGGTGGAATGGGGAGCGACTTGCCGAGAATATTCACTTTGGCAAATGGAGGCAGTCGTCTCCTCGGTGTGATTGTTCCTCTGTTCGTTTCTGATGACTTAGTCTTTATCATATGGAGGAGAACTGCTAACAGGATTGGCGGCTGGAGATGATAGTGGTCTTTGGTGATAAATTTTGTATAAATGTTAAGGATAGAAATAAGATTTTTTTCAAATTAGAGTGTTAGAGATTTACCCACTGGTAAAAAGAGCAGTAAATCATTGGTCAGTGGCCTAAAGGCTAGAAAAGGATGTTAGTGCCAATACGAATCCTAGATGATACCTTTAGAACAGTGATGACAAGGTCAGAATAGGGTATTGATAGCTCATCCTATGCTGCGCATTCAGAAACAGATTTCATTGCATTCGGTTACTGCGGTTGAAAACGCATTCTGAAATATATTTTCAACATTTTGCCTATCAGCTCTGCTATACTGAATTCTGGAAACTGGTACCGTAATCGCGCATTTCTATATGAGATCTATAAAGATCAGAGTAGTGTTCTTCTCGCTGCAGTAGTACTACATCCTGGGATTCGTTACATAAACTCTGTATAACAGTAAATTTAGGCTGAAGTTCTCTCCAAGAATCGTAGACTTTTTAGACTGGTT
>NW_026943205.1:763672-815842 GCF_024139115.2 Armigeres subalbatus
ACGTAATACATAATTTTCCTGCCAACCCTTCATCAAATCTGTCAAATTTAAAGACATAGAAGCCTAAAACCGATTTATACTTTTTGAATTTTTCCAAATTTTGTATGGATGACTAATTGGGGATCAAGGTACGCATATTGAGGTAATAACTTCAAATCCAAATATCCTAAAACTTTGATGGAGTGTTGACATTTCATCAGTACAGATCATTAAGCGTATTTATGGCTTTGTGCTGTGAAAAACGAAAGCATTTGGTCATTGGTATGAAAAGTTGTTCAAATTTTACGGCCAATAAAAAATCTTTGGGAAGGTTAAAACATACAAACCGCCCTGCAGAATAAATAAGGTTGTTGTTCGATCACACATCGCATCATCGCAGCGTGGCTAAGCAGAGAAGCGTGCAGGTTGCTCTTCAATTGTGTGATCTTTTTGTTGACTTGCTTCGCGCCAATTGCTTGCGTTATATACGTAGCATTTGGCGCTGCAAATCTAATTAGATTTAAATTCAAATGTTTGCGCACGTCCCCAATAATGTATTTCGTTGAGAGTCGCCTATAAGGCCGACTCTCAAATTCATGTTTTGTACAGTGTCTCGAAAGCAACCTCCGAGCTGGCACGCTGCCTCGGAGGCAATAAATCGAAGTCTCGATCAAGAAGTAGTTTTTCTTCATTCGTCGCCCGAGTATCACCATTAAAATAAATACAACGTAGGGTCGTCCCACCCTGGACGAAACAGTTGTCAATCCAAAAATAACCTCACCACATAAAGGTAATTTGTCCAGAGGATCTATTCAAAAATATGCTAGCAAAACTACTTTAGTTCTCGATAAAACAGGGGTGATCAAGTCTCCCGGGATCAAGTCTACCCAATTCCCTATAGTATGATTATATAATAGTTTTTTTGTGAAGTGATGTATAATTTTGATTTTGAATTTATATTGCTGAATTTGTTATGTTTGTTCTTTGAAAATATTAACTAATGTAATGGACATTGTTAAGTCAAAAGTTTCGCAGTGTTGATTGTAAACAGCCATCATTCGGTTGAGAGGTCCAAATTTGGCGTAATTTGTTTGGCAGTGGTTGGTTAAAAATAATGTTCTACATCGAAGTAGCGAGAAGGTATGTAAAATTAAATTCCGATAATTCTTAGAGAGTCTGCGAGGAAATCGCGTACGTTTATTTATTTTGGTTGTGATACATCGGAAAAAGAAAAAAGGATCAAGTCAACCCAGTCGCCACTAGTAGGAATTTTCTAGGACGTCTAAATGTACACAAAACCGTCCTCCGGGAGATCAGAAATATCAGTGAAAATGGTCAATTCAAATGTTCATCCCACAGCTCTGCTAATTTTCGCTTTCATTCATATGGGTGAATTATGTAAGCAATCAATAGCGAAAATCCTCCGTGATATGCAATGACAATAAAAAGCGAGTCAAGCATGAGACACTGAAGACGCCTTACTGTTAAGGTCGAAATACGTATATGTCAATTCACATAGTGGAATCAAATCAATTGGAATCGAATGGAATTGTACAAACTCGTCTGATGACAAGAATGACATTCCACTGATAGCTCAAAACAATTTTCTTATCAATAATAAAATTCCTTCGTAAAATCCGTAAGAGCGAAATCAACAGTTATCGTAACAGATCATCATTGGCCAGCGACGGCGGCGGCGGGCTCCTCCTGAATTCCTCCGAAGCTTCTCCAGAAGCTCCTCTGAAGTTATTCAAGAACTTCCTCCGGAAGTTCGTTCAGAAGTCCCTCCGGTAATTCCTTCGAAGTTCACCAAGTAACCCTAAGAAAGTTCCTAAAGGCATTCTTCTAGAAGTTCTTCTGAGAATTTGAGAGTTCTTCCGCAAATCTCTCCAGAAGTTCATCAAGAATTCCTCGAGCTGCTGAGCTCCGAACTTCTTCCGGAAGTTCCTCCAGAAGTTCTCAACGAAGTATGAATTCGAAGTTCCTCCGTGAATTGTTTTGGAATTGACCCATTCACGGATGTTCCGGATCTTCCGAGTACCATTACAGTCAGAAACGAAAACTTTTATTATTGATTTTTGGGGTTATGAAAAATCGCAAGCTCTGAGATATTCTTTGAAATTGAGCACTTTTACGAATGAACTGGATCTTCCGGAGGACCGTTTTAAGCACTTGGAGGTCAAGAAGAATTTCTCTAATTTTCCAGAATGAAAGGTTACGAAAAAAAATCACTGTGCTGATGTTTTGAATTGTCCATTTTACGGATGTTTCAGATCTTCCGAAGGATTGTTTCTGCGTCATTCACAGAATGGATGGTTACAAAAATTGCTATGCTCTGGGTGAACTTTTGGAATGGCGACTTTCACAGATTTTGTGGCATTTTGAGGTCACAGAAGATTTTCATTATTGATTGCATCAGAAATTTGCCAGAATATATTATTATGGAAAAATATAAAGCTCAGGGACAAACTCATGGAATTGGCATTTAAGGATGTTCCATATCTACCGAAGGACCGTTTTATATTGCACGTACAATTTGTCAGAATGAATGCTTACAAAAATCACGAAGTCTGGGATGAACTTTTAATTGGCCTTTACGGATGTTGGATCTTCCGGAGGACCGTTTCTGGGACATTTTGGGTACAGAAGACAATCGTTTGTTGCACCCACAATTTACCAGAATGATGTTATCAAAAATCGCAAGCTCTGGGACGAACTTTTGGAATTGCCATTTTACGGATGTTCCGGATCTTCCAGAGAACCATTTCTCGATTTGGAGGTCACAGAAGACTTTACTTATTGACTGCAACAAATTTGGAATGAATGTACGAAAAATCGCGGCGCTCTGGGATTAACTAATAATGGCCATTTTACGTATGTTTCAGATCTTCCGAGGACCGTTTCTGGGACATTTGGGGTCATCAAGAATTTCCTATTGATTAAACAAATGCTTGAATGAATGATTTTAAAAATCGCGAAACTCTAGGATGAACTTTAGAATTGGCCATTTTGGATGTTCGGATCTTCGGAAGACCGTCTATAGGATATCAATGAAGACTTTAACTATTTGTTGCGCCAGAATGGATGGTTATTAAAATCGCGAAGTCTGGGATGAACTTTTGAATTGCAATTTATCGGATATTCCGGATCTTCCGGACGACCGTTTCTGAGAATTTGTAGTGCAGAAGTTTAACTATTGATTGCACCACAATCCAGAAAATGGTTATCAAAAATCGCAAAGCTCTAGATGAACTTTTAGAATTGCCATTTATTCGGATGTCTTCGGATCTTCGAGAACGTCTTATAGGACATTTTTAGAAGACTTTAACTATTTGTTGCAGCCAGAATGGATGAAAAAAATCATGCTCTGGGATGAACTTTTGAATTGGCCATTTTGGAGATGCCGGATCTTCCGGAGAACCATTTCTGGGGATGGCGGTCATAGAAGAATTTACTAGTTGACAACTTTGCACCTACAGGAATGAATTTTGCCAGAAAATCGCAAGTTCTGGGATGAACGAATTGGCCATTTTACGGATGTTCCGGATCTTCCGGAAATTGCCGACATCAAATGTTCAACTAATATGCACCCACAATTGCCAAAATAAATGTTTTGAGATTTCTGACGAATCTCTGAACATTCTTGAACTTCTGGAACATTCCTGAATTCTGAATACTCGTTTATATGCCTGGAGGATTCCATTCGAACTCAAGATTCTCACCAGAATTCCTGAAACATTTCCGATTCACTGAATATTCCTGTTCAAATTTCTGGAAATTCCTTGGTTGAAAATCCTGAAGGATGATATATTCATGAGGTTTCATTGGAATCCTATAACATTCTGTTTATCCCTGAAGGTTCCCTCTACATGCTTGGAAGATGTTGTTATTTTTTTCTTTTGAATAACAGAATATTTATAAATATGCAAAAATTTCCACTGCCAACCGGTAGGAACTCGAGGCGACCCGTCACATAGTCCTTTCGTGTGTGGAAAATGAGCGCTACTATAGGGGAGACTGGATAGACTTGATCCTTTTCTGATTTGATGTATCAGCCAAAACAAATAAACATGCGATTTCCAAGATCTCTAAGAAATATAGTATTTAACTTTACTGATGTATGACAGTCCTAAAATTATTGTTGTTATTGATACACAATGATTTTAGAGTGCGTCAAAATCTACTATTAAAATATTCAAATTATCCCTCTCCAAGAACTTGCTTTGATAAAATTAAAAGATGACGATGATAAAATGCTAATATCATCTTCCAAACTTGACGTACATGTTCATGATAGATTAGAGGAAAGTATAGAATTGATAGTTCCGTTAGGATACAGGCAGTGAAGAATTGTATAGAAGTCGATTTGAAAAGAGCGGAGGGCAAATTTGATGGCACATATACACGACCTTCCTTCTGCCAAGCTCCCGTATGAAGGGGAGGGAAGAGTGGAATGATATATCTCCACTGGCATTAAAAAGATGCCTCAGATTTTAAATATTTTCCTTCAAATGTATTGACGGCAAAGTCGTATACATGAACGATTTTGATTGAATTGACAGCATGCAATTTTAAAATTTGGAAACTTGATCCCTTTCATGATATCTACGTAATAACTGCCAACACTTCACCTCAAATCTTCAAACAAAAATTAGAAGCCTGAGAACAGATTTATATTTTTTGAATTTTTCTCCAAATTTTATGGGGTATAATGATCAGAATTAATGGATTATACAAATCTCTTGACAAGGAAACATATTTGATACTATGGGCTACGTACAGAAAGCAATGCTTGAGAAAAAGTGTGATGATGTGAGTTCCCAATGCCTTAAGTGATTCTTCGACCTTTATTTTGAATCGTGGAATTATAAACAATTAGTGACAATTTTAAACGGCGCGATGCAAAATTCCATATCGGCGAGGCGGCGGCGCACATCTCTATCTCGAATTCACTTACATCGTCCCATGATACAAGACGTTCGATCATTTTAGGATTGAGGATACGCCACGATCTCGAGTTTAAAATAGAAATCTATAAAATAAAGCTTACTTCATTTTGTGAATTTCACTAATAATATACCGCAATATGCAAGTAAGTTGAGCGAAAAATGAATATTAGTATTTTTCGAATTAAATGCTTAGAAGATTATTACGATTATTATTATTCTATTAAGGTTTATTAAAAATAAACTTTAAATCAAGTACTCAAAGATTCAAGTACTTCAATTTGATGTTAGTATTGCGTATCAAAGTATCGATTCCAAAAGTACTTGGTATCGAATCAAAAGTTTAGTTTACTCGTATTTACTAGTATCGATTCATCCCTTCCGGTGTGGTGTTGAACGTCCGGCATTCGATCTTTGAATGCTAAAAAAGAGGAAGCAATGAATAGAAACGAAGAGATAAATCGTGAAAAGAAATGAAAATCTTTGGAAATGGTAGCGAAGATGATTGCTAGTAGTAGTAGATTGTGACGATCGTTCGATAATTGTAAGACTGCTGGATTGAAATAATTGTTAGATCAAAATAATAAATGACTTATGAGATCAATATTATAAATGAATTCAAGATCCCATAAAATTGAAGAATTAGTTAAATAAATTTTGTGTTCGATTTGGGTGAAGATAGAAATGTAAATTAGAAAATATTTAATTGGACTCAGCAAGATTTAAGTTCGCTCCGTGCAACCGCATTGCATTACAATCTAAGACTATTGTGATGCGCAACCCAGTTCTAAGGATACTGAGGCAAAGCGACTACGCTCATTGGAGTTCATAATTTTTAGTTTTGCAAAACTGTAAATGCTTTTTCAGGCGTAATCTATGTGGCTATGATATTGATTATCATTCCCAAGTGGGTTGACCATTCTCATCGAGTGATTGGGTAATGAATACAGCTTACTGTATGGTGTCTGGTTATAACCAATTACGGTTGGTAATAAACAACAGGATTGTAATCCAACTAGTAAATTAATTGTTTTTCTTCCAGGCTAATCTTATAAGTCGAAATATTTTCACGTTTAATAAACCGTCCACAAACCAGTTTAAAAGTATGATCTAACTAGAGAGGAAACTTCAGCTCAAAACACTAATTGCTATACAGAGTGTTATGTAGCTTAAGGCGATATATCCATGTAGTACTACTGGATGTTCTCCTTGTCAGCTACAAAGCAAGGGTGGCTGGTTCGATTCTCGTGCGGTTAGGCAATTTTTGATTGAAATTGTCTCGACTTCCCTGGGCATAAAAGTATCAATGTTAGCCTAATGATATATGAATGCAAAAATGGTAACCTGGCTTAGAAACCTCGAATTAACTGTGAAGTGCTTAATGAAACTCAAGCTGTGAGGCGGCTCTGTCCCAGTGTGATTAATGCCAAAAGAAGAAGAAGAAGACTACTGCAGCGATCAATCTGATCTAATAGAACTCATATCGAAATGCGATTAGGTAACAGTTTCCGAATTCATAGAGAAATGTTGAAATATATTTTCAGGATGCGTTCTCAAACAGTAACGCAGAATGCAATGAAATCGTATTTCTGAATGCGCGAGTAGGATGAGCTAATCACCCTACTGACCTTAGTCATCACTGTTCTAAAGGTATCATCTCCAGGATCTGTATTCACTCTGACATCCTTTTCTAGCCTTTAGGCCATGACCAATGATAATCTTTTTTACCAGTGGTGAAATCTGACACTCTAATTTAAATTCTTTCATGCTCAAAATTTGAGTACAAAATCATCAAACATATCATCTCCAGCCGACCCAATCCTGTTGCCCATATGATAAAGACTAAGTCATCAGAAGCAATACGTAACTGAACTGTAATACAACGATGTGGACAGTTTATTGAAGCAGTGAAAAATATTTCCACTTATAAGATTAGCATGGAAGAGCAAACAATAAAATTTACCAAGTTAGAATTATCAATCCTGTTGGTTGTTTTTACCAACCGTAATGTGGTTGTACCGTGCGGGACCGAAATCCGTACAGCACCGAAATCCGTCCACCTCATGAGGTATCAATAAATTAAATGGGGTTAAAGGTAATTAATGTAGAAATAGTTTATCTTATCCTGTTCAGATATTTGGCAGTAAGCTTTTAGGACATAGAAATGGAAAAAAGGCTTTGAAATTAAAACAACAAAAATCAAAAACATATCGCCACCCACCAAACACGGAGTTTTTGCCGCCATTTTGTTTTCGGGTAGGGCATAATCGCACTAAAAAGCTGTGCTTTAATTGCTAATTGCGAATCATTACATAAGATAAGCGGAATACAAAACGAAGGGATCGCTTCTTAAGGTCCGTATCGAACTATTTACAGTGGTAGTTTAGTCAATCAAATTGCTTCAATTTAAATATTTAGTTAAAAAATAGTTGTACGAATTTTGATCCTTTGATTCGAAATCCGTCCACCGTGGATGGATTTAGAGTCAGGAATAGTACATTTTATTCATTATTTTATCATGTTTTTCGTGGTTTTTAATGAGTAAATGTGAAACACTTTAAAAGTAGAAGCCTTCATGCTCATGTGTCAATGAAAAACGTTTCATTTACATTCGATTCCTATTTTCTAATGACTTTTTGTTATACTATGGTGCTTAAGTGTACGGATTTCGATGCCCCACGGTAACCCGGAACACAATACACCTACATAAGCTGTCATTCATTGCCCGATCACTGCGATGAGAATGGTCAAGCCACTTGGGAATGATAATCAATATTAGTCATTGATTTCCAGCCACATTGATTACGCCTGAAAGAAAGCATTTACGGATTTTGCAAAACTAACGAAAATTATTAACTCCAACAGACGTAGTCGATTTTTGCCCTCAGTAACCTATTGAAGCTGGATCGCACGCATAACCTGACAAGTCTTAGATTGATAAGTGCCTACCGTAAGGTGTCACGGGGCACAGCCAGACCTGAAGTCCGCTTGCTAGAGTCCAATCAAATATTTATCTAATTTACATATCGTATCGTTTTCACCCAAATCCCGAACACACGCAATAAAATTGCCATTTCAACTTAATTCTTGCTATTCCTACCGTAGGATCTCGAATTCATTCATATTATTGATCCTTCATAAATCTAATTTATTATTTTGATCTACAAGCAAAATAATATTTTACTCCAGCTACAATACTTACTTACTTGATACTTGATGAGCTACAGCTCTTTGATGAACCTACGCCGAATGGAGTATCCTTCTTCACTGGACTCGATCCTGGGCCAATCGCTTCCAGTCACCCTGAACATTGAGCGCACTCAGGTCCTCTTCAACTACAAAAAGCCATCGTGTACGCGGCCTCCCACGAAGCCTGTGGCCTTTTCCGGGTTTTCTACTTAATATTATCTTCGCTTGACGTTCTTCCGGCATACGAACAACGTGACCAGCCCACCATAGTCTGCCGTGTTGTATAAGTTTAATAATATCCAGCCCTTTATACACCTGGTACAACTCGTGATTCATGCGACGCCGCCAGATACCGTTCTCCTGTTTACCGCCGAGTATTGTCCGCAGCATCTTACGCTCAAACACTCCGAAAGCTCTCCGATCAGCCTCCTTTAACGTCCATGTCTCATGGCCGTATAAAGCCACCGGAAGAATCAGAGTAGTATACAGCGCGAATTTTGTTTTCGTTTGCAGACTACGGGACTTAAGCTGGTTACGAAGTCCGTAATAAGCCCTATTTGCAGCTGCAATACGCCTTTTCACCTCGCGGGTAACAACATTATTGCACGTCACTAATGTTCCAAGATACACAAATTCTTCTACCACTTCACCACTTCACCAGCACCATTTCGCTACCACCACCACTAATGTACCCACGTTGATTGCCAGCGACCATGTACTTCGTTTTTCTGGTATTGATCGTGAGTCTAATCCTCGCTGACTCCCTCTTAAAAGGCACAAAAGCCTCTTCCACGGCACGGCGATCAATCCCGATAATATCGATATCGTCCGCAAATCCCAGGAGCATATGCGATTTTGTGATAATGGTACCGCTTCTTTGCACACCACCTCTCCTAATCGCTCCCTCGAGCGCTATATTGAACAGTAGAATCGAGAGTGCATCACCCTGCTTTAATCCATCTAAGGTAACAAATGACGTCGATATTTCATCCGCAACCCTTACACTTGATTTCGATCCGTCCAACGTTATACGAATCAGCCGTATCAGTTTCACCGGAAAACCATGTTCAAGCATAATTTGCCATAATTCATTCCGTTTCACTGAATCGTACGCTGTCTTAAAATCAATAAACAGATAATGTGTCTGCAAGTTGTACTTCCGGAATTTATCAAGGATTTGTCTCAGGGTTAACGTTGATCGAACCTCACGAAAACCTGCTTGGTATTCTCCGACGAAGGACTCTTCAAGCGGTCTCAATCTGTTGAACAGAATACAGGACATAATTTTGTTTTTTTGTGCCCTTTCTTAAAGAAAGGGCAAATGAGGCCGTCCAACCAGCTAGCAGGCATTTCCTTGTCTTCCCATATTTTCGACACAATATGGTGCAGAACTTCATAAAGCTGCTCACTGCCATGTCGCCTCTGTGCAGTGCCTACCACTTCTCGTGCTGTTGTGTTCACCGCTCCATGGATCGACTCCCATAGATCGTTGATGTTGTCGCTAACGTTGATTGTACTTATCCGTTCGTCGAGCTTCTGGCGGTACTCAGCCGATACTCCTTCCGCCGACAATCGCTGGATATTGTAACGCATCGTTCGCTGTGATCTTTCGTTCGATACAGTTGATAACCGTGATCGAATTTTACTAACAACGAGGTAGTGATCAGAGTCAATGTTCGGACCTCTGAATGTCCGCACATCGATAATATTCGAGAAAAGGCGCCCATCCACCAGAACATGGTCTATATGGTTGCAAGTTTCACCATTTAGGTGTCTCCAGGTGTGCCCGCCGTACCAAACTGACTATCTATAAAACGCTTATAAGACTGGTAGTTCTCTACGGACACGAGACCTGGACGATGCTCGTGGAGGACCAACGCGCACTGGGAGTTTTTGAAAGGAAAGTGTTGCGTACCATCTATGGTGGGGTGCAGATGGCGGACGGTACGTGGAGGAGGCAAATGAACCACGAGTTGCATCAGCTGTTGGGAGAACCATCCATCGTTCACACCGCGAAAATCGGAAGACTGTGGTGGGCCGGGCACGTAGCCAGAATGTCGGACAGTAATCCGGTGAAAATGGTTCTCGACAACGATCCGACGGGAACAAGAAGGCGAGGTGCACAGCGGGCAAGGTGGATCGATCAGGTGGAGGACGATTTGCCGACCCTCCGCAGACTGCGTGGTTGGCGAAGTGCAGCCATGGACCGAGCTGAATGGAGAAGACTTTTATGTGCAGCACAGGCCACTCCGGCCTTAGTCTGATAATAAATAAAAAGGTGTGCTATTGGATGTTCTTTCGTGCAAAGTAGGTGCTACTGATGGCCACCCCTCTGGCAGCAGCGAAATTTACCAGCCGTAGGCCGTTGTCATTGGTAGCGGAGTGAAGGCTCTCCCTACCGATTATGGTACGAGAAAATTTCTCTCTACCGACCTGAGCGTTAGCGTCTCCGATAACAATTTTGACGTCATGCTTTGGGCACTCTCCATAAGCTTTATCAAGACATTCATAAAACGTGTCCTTCACGTCGTCGGATTTATCGTTTGTCGGTGCGTAAACGTTGATTAGGCTGTAATTAAAGAATTTGCTCCATATCCTCAACAAACAGATTCGTTCACTAATGAGTTTCCACCGCATCACTCGCTTCATCTGCTTGCCCATCACTACGAAACCAACTTCATGCTCTGCTTTTTCACCGCCGCTGTGATAGATGTTATGCATGAATGCAGTGTTGGTCGTGGGATCCACGGCTCGGAATTCACGTTCTCCGGATCTGGTCCGTCGGACTTCTTGAATAGCGGCCACGATCACTTTTCTTCTATCTCCATTTTTCGTGGTATTTGAGAGGCTTCAGTAAGCTACCTTACCGGGGTCGCGTTACCTACATTGCGATGATGGGGCTGCCACCTTTTTTTCATGTTCGGGTGTGCCACTGCGACCAATTATTAGATCTATTGTTGCGTTACCCGTATCCTTAGTGTTTAAGTGCATGTCGAATTACTCCAGTGCTATTGAGAAGCAATGCAGTATCGGTTTCGATACAGTTGTTGTTTTGTTTTCTCAAGACCACCATGACAAGGTCCCGCTATTTAGACCCTTCATAGAGAGCAATCCCATTGAAGGCGCGCCCCTTATCAATAGGAAATCAATTCTTTCTTGAGAAAACAGAACAGTAATACTGTTTTGGCCATGCATCGGAGCCCTAGCCATATCCTTGTCTTGCATCTAGAATATCACCAGTGAAACTCTTAAAACCCGGGATTTAGCTCTGTCTACAAGACCATTTCAAGCAAGAGAATTTGTTCAGTAATAAGAACTTCCGTGTGTTCCTCTCACTACCATTGTTCACCAGTTCAAGAATATTTAGTACGTATTTAAACCCCTAACTCCATTTTTTCCAGCAGTCAGTTCAGTTCAGGGTACCGAGGTTTTTTTAAAGTTATTTCCGCTGCATACAGTTTAGCCTCAAACAAGAGGAATTCGAGTCTTTCAACTGTCTGCAAGGTAACATTAATTATGTTTTATTTCTGAGGCTGCTGTTGGTAGCGAGGACTAAATACGATGAATCCTTAATTACCACAACTTATTGCCCTAGCTAGAAAAATGGATTAGGCTAGGGCTCTGTTTGGTAGATCTTACACCGCAACACACTACGTCAAAGTGATCTACCGTGTTACGGGAGGCTGCCACCTTAGGTATAGCTGACGCGTTACAGCATTTCAATCATCAGCCGCTGGGTACCAGGCAGACGCTGTTTGAGCCGCACCTCCTGGTGAACAGACGCTCGAGGCGTACCTTCTCACTCTAGCTGATGTCAGAAGGACAACAGTGCCCAGGCTGCACTACCAGCTAACTACACAACCCTTATCTGGCGGTCTTTTGTCATCGGACGACCCGTGGAAGCGTGAGATAGGGACTTGTGGGGACCTGAGCTCTGTTGGGCGCTCCTTCCTTGATGTCAACCCACCATTTTGCAGCCCAATCCAGCTACAGTCTTGCCACAATTATCGAACGATCACTGTACTGTCCATCTACTACTACTAGCAATTATCTTCTCCATTTCCAAAGACGTTCAACACCACGCCGGAGCAGTTGAAATTCAGCGGGGATTCCTTCCCCTTTCACCATAGTTCAGTTGTACTACTTTTTGACGTATTATTACGTCCTTCAGGAAGATAGGGGGTCATTCTGCAGGTTCAAATTTTAGTTATTAGGAAGTTTTAGCTATTGTCTCAGTCGTCTTCCAACAGATTTCGGAGATTTTGGTATCAGTCGATCCATGAACTCTCTAAGATTTCGCATAACTATTAAAAACGGGTCTGGGTCATTTGGCATGAAGACCACTTTCCATAACGGTCATTTGGCATAATTGAGAACAGCGACAAGGTGTTTGTGGCAAAGTAAGCGGTTGTTCGAATTAAAACAATGGTGGATGTGTTATTTTTTTGAAAACAAGCGGATTAAGAAAATGGTGGATAATTTTTTTTATTAAAGGAGGCGCAATGGCAATAATTGGGGATGAGATTCAAAAGAAGGCATTTGGCCCGCATAATGCGATGATGAATATGATCCCTTCTTTAAAAGTAGGCGTTTGCCCGGATTAAGTCAATCCAATCCATGATGTCTTCTTTAAATAAAGCGTTTGTTCGGCATAAGACGATGGAAGATGTGACCCTTTCTTTAGAAGAATATGCTCACCCGGATTAAGGCAATTGTGGATGTGATCCTTTCATTATAACAAGGTGCTAGTTCGGATTAAGGCAAGGGTGGATGTAATTCCTTTTTTGAAAGTAGGCGTTTGTCCGGATTAAAGCAATGGTGAATCTGATTCCTTCTTCAACAGTAAAAGTGTTTTCTTTTATGGAAATAGAAGTTTGTCCAGAATACGATTCATTCTTTTGATGTAGGCTTTTTCCTGGAATAAGGTGGTGAATTTAATCCCAGGTATTGGCCCGGGATAAGGCAATGGTGAATGTGATTCCTTTTTTGAAAGTAGGCGTTTTCCCGAATTGAGATCATCTTGGATTTTATACATTCTTCAAAAGTAGGTGTTTGTCCGGAATAAGCAAGGATAATTGAGATTCTTTTTCTTTATGTAGGCGTTTTTTCTTGAATAAGTCAATGACGAACGTGATCACTGTCTCGGAAATAGTTCTGCCGTTTCGTTTGTCAGTCCTCCCGAAAAATGTCTATCATCAGTATAATTCTATCAGAACAAATCGTCAATCTACTCTAACTATGCGGAAAAAAACATCAAATAACCATGCAACCTGGCATCTCGAGTTCCCAGGTTAGAATTCATCATACTTTTTACCGTTACCTCGATAACTCGCTCACATCCGGATGGATATTCGATAAGTATAGCCAAAATTTGGGATCCTCTCATTGTGTTGCAGCAATAATGTTGGATTGGGGATTACAAGCACCACCGAGAAGCTTCATAGGACGTTGCGAAATACGTTTTGAAGCTTTTACGAATTTGATCCTTAATTTTATCTGAAACATATAGTCACGAATATCGGTTTTTAGAGCATCTACCACCATCTCATTGGTAGCGATTGACGATATCATGACACTGCGAGTCTGTCTCAATAAATCCGTGCCTACAAATTTCATCAGACATTTTGAAGCAATTCTAGCATAAGATGAGCAAAAGGCATTGCATTCAACTACAACCTTATCTTCAAGCTCCTAAGCACAACTTTCACAAACTCCAAGCATAATGGGGGCTTGGTAATGGCGACTTGCGAGAGCGGCAGATTCAATCGTCCATGTTGGCCTACAACATACCACAAGAGTAGACAGTCGCTTTTTAAATACCCCTTGAAATGTTGTACAATGGTGCTGACGGCATTTATGGGGAGTGGATTACTCCAAATAACTAAATTTTAATATGAATTTATAAGCCTTCTATCTACGCCTCGATGACAGAAATAGAAATGGAAACATTTCTGCTTTTGGTATCCAATTTTCCATTTGAAACATTTCAATCCTCTCTTTTTTTTCTCAAATCAGGGTAAATGTTACATTTGGGTACATGTTACTCTGCTGAATGTCATTCGTTTTCAGGTATTTGCTATAGAATCGGGTAAATCAGTGGTAATTAGGTCAATTCACAAAGCTCCACCATATCTCTCCACGTTTAAAACAATCTTATCATTCGACCTTCTTCGCCAATGACCCAACATCATATATTCCACACTTTCATGACCGTCTAATCAATTTGACCATTCATCGTCTCCATTAGCTCTTAGTGCCACGTGTGCTGTGGTCTCAGAATGGAGCTTGTATTACCTTTTTTTGCGCGGCATTTACGGACGACGGAATGGTCCTTCTTCTCGTCGAACAGAACCTTTCTATACTCATTGGTGTCCTTCAGGTTTCGACTCTTGCTTGGAAGAAGTTGCATGCATGTGTGGAAAGTGTGGGCCAGAAAACTAGTTAGTCTCGGTAGAGAAGAGTCAGCCGAACCGTTGAGGTCGACCCATCGTGAACGAAAGAATGAAACTTCCTCATTGGAGGCGAGTGAAATTGTGTGTTCCCCCTGTAGGCGAAACACTGAGGAAACGAGGAAATTGATAAAAATGATTCGAATAAATTTTTAATGCGATTATGGTGTTCGTGCCAAGCCATAGACGATTGAGTTGTTTGCCGGTCGTCTGGTCTCGCCTTGGAGGCTTTTTTTTTTGAGTCCCCGCTTGGCGAAGGGAGCCCATTTCATCCGTTGTCAAAGTTGTCGCTGCCATATTCTGGAAGGGGCGAAAGCGCAACTGTGGTGATGTCGATCTCATTGCGGCCCCTTCCTACGTCTTGTCATGTTTCAATTTTTTGCTTCGTCCACTTTAGTCGCTGTAGTCGTGTGTATGGCAGTGACCGACTGGGCCAGTTGTAGGGAGAGCAGAAGACACTTGGTAATCAGAAAAGGTAATTATCCAAATTATCATCCGAGATTGAACTGTAAATTCGATTAGTGCTCGTTTCTGCTGGATATATGAAATCTGACCAAAGCGGTGTCGCTTCGTTCGGCGGAGTCAAGGAGAACGGTTGAACCCTTAATCCGAATGAGACTCTGTTAAAAGGTTATTACGGAGTGGCGTACTCTCGATATCCATTTGCAACATTGTTTCGAAATCCACACATTCGCATTGCAGCATCGAACAATTAGCGCTAATGTGATGTAGTAAAAAGGATCAATGAATTACTAATTGTTGAAATGAAATGGGATGGAACTACCATGTTTAATGAATAATAAAGGAAATGTCCCCTTAGTCGTCAGCTCGAATAATAAGTTGTAAACGTGACTGTAACGGAGAGATGCGAGGCTTCAAACGAGAGGACAACTTGGGCTCGAATCACAGCCATGGAGTTCTAGGTATAGAATACAAATGAATCTCCAAACCTATCAATAATTTACCTAAATACGGATATCCTTTATGTGCAATTTAGAGTACGTGAAAAGCAAATAAAGTAACTTGGATGACTCACTTGTAGTACAAATCTCCCTTTAGACAAAAATATGTCACAACACATATAAGCCAGGACCTTGAACTGCTCTTCTGCATGCTAATAAAATTAATTAACTTTAAATTGGATTTACTTAAAGTTTTCCGAAAAAAAAACAATTCCAGCTGGAATTGTATAGTTCTGTTTCAAACATTTCACATATATCTTCAAATAATAGCACCCTTTGAAGACGTATGAACCACCTCAAAAGTTATTGTAAATGGCCTGAGGAACGGTTCGCAAGCAATTCCACTAACCTACATCAGCTCTCCCCATATGCGAATGGTCCCCAACGGAGCACCCAACACACATTGCCGGCCAGCTTCCCAGGCACGACAACTATTCAAAGGTCCAGGAATTCACATCCATCCAGCGAACCGAACCATGGCAGGAACGGTTTGTGTTTCACTTTAGAGAAAACCTTTTCCGATCGCATCTTCCAAACTGTGCGAACAATTTCCCGCATCGTTCCATCGAACCAACCGGCGGCCGAAATGAGAAACGATGCTAATGTTGGAAGAAAATTGGGCTCCCTTGGAAGAATTTATATTAATGGAAATATTTTAACCTAAATTGACTTTGCCGGGCGCGGACGGCGGAACGCTGGAGGAGGAAAACTTCAGACAGAACTCGAGTAACATTCTTCAAAAGGGTCTTTGTCGTATAGGTGCCAGCCAGTGGCACGGGTGTGGTAGGGCGGATGTTTCTTGGTGGTCTGTTGGATGTAGCTATGTTTAGGGATGGAGCACATTCCTTTGTGGGAGTTTGCTGGAAGAAGGGGCATCCCCTGGTGTTACTCACATGACTATAAGTACGCTCGGGGGAATTTCTCCGACCCGTGTGTTTTACATGGCCGTTAGTTTTAGGAAAGTGATGATGGGCTCTAGTCTGGATGGTGGTTGATCACTCTCATCAGTACATGATACAAAATTCTGATTGGAGCTACTGGTTGGTTGGAGTTGGTTTTGTTCATCGTGAATTAACGACAAAAGTTTAAATTAGTTGTTCAATGACACTTTTGCAGGACAAGTTTCAGATTATCTAATATCAAACGGCATAAAAAACGTTTTTTATGTTCAATGTATTATGTCTTCCCTTTATCACAAAGCCGAAGTTGATAGAATATGGGAAACCAGGTATTCCCGGCAAGCTATTGTGCTTCAGCACATCCCTGTAAAACGAAACTTTTATCGTTTCAAATTCATTTTTTACAAGCTATGGGAAGGGAAGAGTCGAATTGCTCAAAAGTAAATACAAATTTGTGATGTACCGACGGGACGGGGGGGGGGTGGTGTGCGCTGTCATTGGTCCTAGGGGGTAATATTGGGCCAAAGACGAACAATGTTTCCACTCCTAATATCTCAGAAACTGTTACGAATTTCAATAAAAACTTCAAACACTTCGAAATTATATTAAAATTCACGCCTAGGAACTCGCAAAACAAATTCCAAGAATTAATTGTGCTCGTACCATAATGCTTGGAATCTGAATGTAAAACTATTGATCGAATGAACCCGTATTAAAATAGTGTCAGTAATGCCCCACAAACCTATTACATAACAAGTTTTGACGTAGGACTTACGTCTTTCTTTACAATACTGGGTGTCATTTAGATTTTTGGAAATCGAGAGCGTTACGCTGAAAGGGAAGATTTCGAACGTTACTAGAGCCTTTATCTTTCGATGGATTTTTAAGATTTATATATCAATCGACTCGGACACCCTCTAGCATTTTGCCTATTTTATTGAAACATAAGAATATTAAGGGGCTATCCACAAAGCACGTCACGCTCTTAGGGAGGAGGGGGGGCTCCGAGCAGCGTGACGATTAAAACAAACATTTTAGAGTTATAGCTAAAGATAAGCTATTGAAAATTTCAATTTTTGCAAAACCAGCAAAAATTTTATATGTAACCAATCCCGTATATTCCTAACACGGACATCAGAATGCGGTATGTCACGGGCCTTCGGGTGCACCACAAGATTTTCTTTGTGTATAAAAGAAGCAGTGCCTGCCGTGTGCGAGTCATTACAATCGGTGACAGCTGCGCTAACGGACGAGCTTTTTGCTCGCGCATTTTTCGTATCGTTTGTTCGTTTGCTGTGTTACCCTACGCAGCATGCAGTCGTCAGCGGGAGAGCTGTCGGTGGGTCTGCGAATATGCATGAAAGAAGAGGTCGGTCGCCCATCGCATCGCTCGGAGTTCACTGCTAGAGGCCGATGATGGTTGAGGCAGCGATGACAGCGGTGGTACATGAAAAAGAATAAAATTAGCCCAGAGAGATTTGGATTGCGCACCCACGGAAAGTGATTGGTTTCATAATCCATTTGATACCGGGATGAGTATGAGTCATGGCATATGACTGAAAATATACACTATGGGGAAAGTGGTGGCCAAAAATCGAAAAATTTACTTGCTTTGAATGACGTGTCTTGTATACCATTTGATAGACGGATAGTTTAAACCTAGATTCCCAAAATTTCAGCCCTCTGCGATGAAAACTCATTGCGCCACTGACATCAGACTTAGGAAAATTGTGAAAATTGTAGAAAAATGTATTTCAAACATATGCAGTTTTCTCAGCGAATAACGATCCAATTTTGAATTTGATACACCGTTGGAAATAGACCTGTGCGCCGCCGCGCCACGCCGCCGCCGCCGACACTTATTGACGTACGCCGACGCCGGTCAAGGTGTCGGCGGCGCGCCATACGCCGGTTGGCTCCACGCCGCCGAATTTCGTATTTCACGCCGATGTTTGGCCAACACAAACATCACATTATGCGGTGCGTTTGCATCTGCCGAACCAAGGCAACCTATCAAGCATTAATTAAATAGCTATTATACCTTTAGCAGATTTGTTTAATTTTATCCCTGTCACTTTAACACGCTTTGGCGTGTTAAATGTTAGGTCATCCAAAAACTTCTTGGCTACAGATCTACAAATCAATGAGCGTGCCGATTAACTTCTAATCTCATATGTAACTTCATTCTGGTCGCATTGGGTGGTTCATCATCTTTTTAATGGTTGGAATGTTACATATCTTAATTGGTCCAGTGCTTACACACTCAGTTTTTATTTATACAGCTCGGCAAATTCCACACAGCCGTTAGCCCAGCGAAATAAAAACTGATAACCCGGCAAAAATAACGTTTGTTAGCTGATTTTCGGCAAATAATTTGCTGATTTTCAGCAATTTTGACAGAAATCTTGGCAAAAAAACACGTTTGTTGGGACTTGGCTGTGCGAATCTCGGTAAAAGTTTAACAAATTGCTGAGATCCCGGAAAAAAATACATCTACAAATCAACACCATAATGAATGTTGGATTTGGATTCCCAGTCTGGTATGATTTTTTTAGCTTCCCTGGGCATGGAGTATCATTGTGTTAGCCTCATGATATGCAAAAGCAAAACTGATCTTTTGGCTTCTGGAGCTGGAGCACGATTGGGCACGTGACCCAACAAATTGAACATTTCATTAATTTTCCTTTTTGAGTTTTCCGAGGGATGGCTTCTTTGAAGAAGGGCACGTCGAGTCCATTACAACTGTGGGGAAGTGTACCCATCTACATGAGTAGAAATTATTAAAAGTATTACTAAAAAGAAATTCTGAAGGAATTCTTTATGGAATGGTCAGTGTGAATCTTATATGAATTTTTGAAGGAATTTCCAGAAGAATTCCTTAAGAAATTTCTTAAGGTCCTAAGAAGTTCCGAAGCAATTCCTAGGGGGAATTTAAAAGAAAAGCCTGGTTTCATTTGTGGAGAGTTTTTGAAGAAATTCTTGATCAGATTGCTGACGGAGTTTTAGAAGGTATTTAAGGATGAGTTTCTTGATGACTTACCGAATTAATTCCTGAATATTTTTCCTAGGGAATTACTTAAGGTATTTATGAAAAAAATCTGTAGAAATTTTCGAAGGAACTCGTGCAAGAAATTCCCAAAGAATTCTTGAGAATATCCGAATATCTGCAATCTCAATATTTTGGGAGTTCTTCTTGGCATGCAGTCTTGATTCTAAAAAAGCCAAATCTGAGTTTGTTCTACTACTGTCCGGACTTTCGAAGAAATTCCTGGAGAACTATAGGAATTTCTGTGTACATACCAATAGCTATTTGTTCGGTAAATCCATTAAACATTTCTTCGTTAATTACTTTAAGAATTCTTTCAGATAATCTTTCAGAAATTCATTTTTTTTTTTATTGTATATTATAGAGTTGATGTGATACTTTCGTGTGATACTTATATGTATGACTGAAAGAGCCGATAATAGTCAAACAAAATTTATTATAGAGGTTTTCAGCCCTGGTTCACCTCTTTGAAATGCATTTAAAAATTCTGTTAGAAAATCTTTTCAGGTTCTCTTTCGGTTATTCCTTCAAGAATTGAGTCGGAAATTCCTCCAGGAGATCCTTAGGAAATTCCTTCAATAAACTATACAAAATTCATACAAGAATAATTCCGGAAAGAATTCTTATTTGGAGGAATTTATAAAGGAATTTTCGAAGAAATTTCCAAAGGTATTTGAGCGTTAAACTTATTTTCAATTAAAAAAAAAAACATAAACAAAGGTTCAAAAAAATTAAAGGAATTTACAAACGAAATTTTAGAAGATTTTCCAAAAGAATGCCTGAAGGTATTCTCGAAAGAATTCTTAAAAGAATTTTAAACGAAATTTTAGAAGTGCTACAGGAATTTCTGGAGTTTCTACTAAAGGAATTTCCGGAGGAATGTTCGAAGGAATTCCTATAGGAAATTCAGAAAGAATTCCTGGAAAAAGTTCTGAATAAATTCCAGAGGAAAATTTCGAAAGAATACCAAAAATATCTTCTTAGAGTTTCCGAAGAAATTTTTAAGGAATTACTGGAAGAATTTCTATTAGAAATCCCTAAAAGAAATTCTTGAAGGAATTAAAAAAACTAAATCAAATTCCGAAGGCTTTCTCCTAAAGGGATTTCCGGATGTATTCCTCAAACAGTGTCGTAGGTATTCCGATGGAAATTCATGAAGGAGTTTCCATGGGTATTTTCTAAAGAAATTTTAAAGGAATTTCCGAAGGAAAAAAGTTTGTTTTCAAATGAATATCCGAAAAAAATCCCAAAAGACTCCGTAAAGGAATTTCCGAAGCAATCCCTAAAGTAATTTCCAAGGAATTTCCTGAAGGAACTTTTGAAGAAATTTTGGAAAGAATTTCCGAAGCAATAGCCAAATAAATTTTCAAGGGAATTCTTGGAGCAAGTTCTGAAGGAATTCATAGGGAAATTCTAAATTAGTTCACCGAATTCCTTTTTCGAATTTTCTGAGGAATATCTTGAGGAATTTCCAAACGAATTTCTGGATTTATATCTGAAGTAATTTCCACTGAATTTATGTGCTGTGATGCGGCAATATCCTAATGGAAGATGTTATGTAAACTTTTGCTGTGGAGACACAAGCTATAGCTATTAGCATGTTCACCCTATCAGTCTATCTGTAGCTAGCAATTGTACAAAAACCTAAAATACAATAAAAGCATGATAGGCCTTACTGCGTGATTTTTTTTCTCAGCTTAAAATCATTCACGCCGATTCACGCCGCCGCCGCCGCCGCCGAACATTGCTTACGGCGTGACGCCGCCGACGCCGCCGCCGCCGGTGTAAAAATGGCCTTACGCCGCCGCCGTTCACAAATACTTCGGCGCACAGGTCTAGTTGGAAAGATAATTGTCTAAACCATAAAATGAGTATGTTCTTGAGGGTACACGCTTAGCTTAGCTTAGCTTTGACTGACTACACATATCTATGGTTGCTACTCCGTGATTGACCAGAATCAGTGAAATTGCACAAAGAATCAAATGAATGATTGACTGGGATTGTTCAAGCATTCTCAGTGTGCAAGTTTCAGTGACTCTAAAATTCAAATGATCAATAACGGCGCCGGCCACATCCTTGTAGTCAGTTAGGAAGAGGGAAGGAATATTAGTAGGTGGTTTTGCTATTTGAAGACCGTGTTTACCTCTCTGCGTCTCCACAAACACCACAGGAAGGATTATCAGTTAATTGGTAGGCATCGTTGATCTGGATTCACCCTGATAAGCGATACGACCGTGTCATTCTTTATACACAGTGATTTTACCTAGCCATGCATCGGGCGCGAAAAGTAGTACAAACTAACTACTGGCCTACCGGGCGCGCAATGCGGAACACAATATTTCGACCGATCGCGCGATCATCGTTCTGCTGTCCAAAACAAGAGAAATCTCGCACTGAACTGATTTTTATTACCGGCCGCGCAAAGCAGAACACAATATTTCGTCCGATCGCGCCATCGTTCTGCTGTCCGAAACAAGAGAAATCTCGCACTGAACTGATTTTTATTACCGGCCGCGCAAAGCAGAACACAATATTTCGTCCGATCGCGCCATCGTTCTGCTGTCCGAAACAAGAGAAATCTCGCACTGAACTGATTTTTATTACCGACCGCGCAAAGCAGAACACAATATTTCGTCCGATCGCGCCATCGTTCTGCTGTCCGAAACAAGAGAAATCTCGCACTGAACTCAGTATGTTCTTGAGGGTACACGGGCAATAAACATTGGCAAAAATTGGGTAATTATTGAAGAAAATTTATATTTTTGCTTAGGTTGGACTGTATCTAACGAGCAGGGGCCAAACAGTCTCAAGAGACCACCACCACAGTTTAGTTTGGGGTGTATACTGTCTGCGGAACGAGAATCCAACTGCGGATGATCGTCATTGTGGCACAAAGTCCCAAAAAAGGATTTTATTTAATTATTTAGTTTTTTTCTTTGTTAACTACGATTATCGAGCATAACAAAAAACCAGATTAATCCACTTAGCGGCGATGATGCCTTTCTAGTACATCGTAAAATGTATTGAAAAAATCCAGATTAATCCCTCTAGTGGCTATGATGCCTTTCTCGTGCATCGTAAAATTAATTGAAAAAATTACATAAGAAAGGTCAAAAAAGCACTTTAAGTGTATAGACCTCATTTTTTCTATCATTTTGCATGTTTTTGAATTAAGTACTGTGAACACACATACAGACAGCACCTCGGTTTGTCGAGCTGAGTCGATCGGTATGATGGGTCTCCGGGCCTTCTATGAAAAGTTCATTTTTAAAGTCATCTTGTATGTCAAATTTAGTCTTAGAAATGTCACACACTTAATTATTATTAATATTATATAATGGACCGAAAATTATCATTCCATATAGAAACTTTATCTACCCAACTGGACTAAAAAGTTATCTCTGTTCTGGTGCCATTTCACATTAATTGCATACGAATTTGGTTTAGTTTTGACAGAAAGTCAACAACAGAAATTTATTATTATCATTATCATTTAGCAGTTCGCACAAATTCGTAGGTGGTACAAGCCAAGATTATTGTATGAGAGTAGCATCACTTTCATCCGTTACCACAGGATATTGATTTGGGACTAATCATTAACTTTTAGATGGAAGCAATGTACTCTCCAATAGTCTAGATCTGTCCTGGCCACTTCCTTGCGAATGCTGAGGAAAGGGAAGGATGATTTGTTGGACACCTACTTAAGAAAGATGCAGAGAACTCTACGACCTCTCATAGGTGCCACGGCAGGTTTTGGGATTATGTGGAAGGTTATAACAGTAGGAATCGTTTTGGTATAACGTGAAACACAGAAAGAACTAAGATAGAAATACAAAGTAGGAAAGGGTCGAGCCTGGAATTGAACCCACGACCTTCTGCTTATAAGGCAGAAGCGGTAGCCACTAGACCACCGAGCTCGTCTTAGTTAACAACAGAAATTTATTATGACCATTTATCATTAAAAATTATGTTTAATTTTGTAGTAAGTAAACTGCTCATAGATTTTATTTCTAGGCTCCGATGTTCATCCCATCAAAAACCAAGCAATTAAAAGGTTATTTCTTATTTTTGTGATTTTTTCAGCAGTAAGCATGCATGTTGACAAAAAGAAGCGACGATTTTTTTTCGCGGTGACATAAATATATGTTTAGTGAGATGGAAATCGAAACACTTTCCCTGTATTCATCCCTGCAGTATAAAAATGAACTTAGTTAAATATGTTGATATGTGTTCAGTAAAAATAATGGAAACATATTACAAAATAATCTTTTCGACTAGTTTGAATGATTTATTTGTACGGAAAAAATATCTACAGTATGGGGGGGGCGGTGCAGATAAGTTTATGTGGGGGGGGGGATTGGAAAAGAAACATTTATTCACCAAAATACCTGATAGATGAAACAATACTCTTATACGACATATTTAAAATAATGGGAAAGCGCTCAGATGTTGGTTTTTAATCTTTTGTTTTTTTATTCGTATATTTATTTGGTAGGCACTCTGTGTTCATAACCGCTACTGTGCCATGATCTACTATGGTACTCTGCTCTACAGAATCCACATAGAATCTATTTTTAGGTGTCCATAATTCTCGCTTAACTTTTCAAAAGGACCTACGTAACATTTTTTTCATGAATTAATTTGAATACTGCAATCAATATCAATAGCTTTCATGTTGTTCTGTTGATTGCGCTATTCAAATTAATTCATGAAAAAAATGTTACTTAGGTCCTTTTGAAAAGTTAAGCGAGAATTCGTCTTTGTTGTCGTTGCCAGTCCATATCATCGTGTGTCCATTGTGTTCATTTGTCCATGTGGTGAGAATCCAGTGATCGTTGCTTTGTTCGGTTGCCATTAATCGCAGTACATTGGAGGAGTGCCTCCGAGAAGAACAGTTTTGTCAGTCGTCATCAGGCAGCCGTATCGGTGAGGCGCGTTCCCCAAAACGCCATCTTACGGACTGCATTGCTGGCGGCTGACTAAGGTTTGGTGGAGGGGCTGAGAATCGAACCCATGACCATTCGCTTATAAGGCGAACGTGTAGCCAACTACGCTACGGGACCCCCTTATTTTTTTAAATCTTATTCTACTTTTTAATCTTATACACAGCAACTTTATTCTAGTTTTGATTTGCATTTTGCATTGCATTTGCATTTGAGGGCCTTAAGGCTCTATAAACCGTAATCAATCCGATGATGACGATGATTTTATTCGAATCCCCACTAATACTAATAAAGTTTTGAACTAAATTCAATATTTTGGGGCTATTTGGCGACTCACCTTAATCATTGCATATTCATTACATTTTTATGTTAATTTTTCACTTATCCAAACTAACAGTTACTGAGGAATTACTGGAAAAGCGCTGAAAACTGATTTTTTCTCGACCGAGATTCGCATTTTTATCGAACGCATACTAACTCCGAACGTTCGATATATATGATAAATCTTATGCTAATATTACTAGAATACAATAAAAAATGTAGAAAAACAAAAACAAAATTATTACCCACCACTTTGTATGGAGCCGCCCCATAGTGCATAAGTTAAGCTATGATTGGTACTAAACGACTACCAGTACTACTAGTAGGGTTACTGCTCCTTGACTATGTTTCTATGTTTCTAATTGTTGTGATTTTTTCAGCAGTGAGCACGCATGTTGGGGCCCTCCTTAGCCGTGCGGTAAGACGCGCGGCTACAAAGCAAGACCATGCTGAGGGTGGCTGGGTTCGATTCCCGGTGACCACTGGCGGAGCCAGCTATTGTTATTTGGTGGGCACCGCTTGGTGCAAGAATAATAGCCGTTGAGAACAATGGTGTGATTGCATCGTGGTGCCCCACCTCTGTCTCCGCCAGTGCCGGTGACAGTCTAGGCAATTTTCGGATTGGAAATTGTTTCGACTTCCCTGGGCATAAAAGTATCATCGTGTTAGCCTCATGATATACGAATGCAAAAATGGTAAACTGGCTTAGAAACCTCGCAGTTAATAACTGTGGAAGTGCTTAATGAACACTAAGCTGCGAGGCGGCTCTGTCCCAGTGTGGGGATGTAATGCCAATAAGAAGAAGAAGAAGAAGAAGAAGCACGCATGTTAGCAAAAAGAAGCAACGAGATTGGTGTTGTATTTCTTTGTATGTAAAACGGGACAGTTCCCCTAAAATAGCACATTTTGCCCAAGTCTGAAAACTAATACCCTCGATTGAACGTACATTTTACCCCGATAGTACGTACACAAAAAAAAAATTTTCGTTCAATTTTCTTTACGATTTTAGTAAAAATTTGAATATGCTTTGATCATGACACATGCGGGGTCTTTCGTATGTTACGTAATTATTTCACAACTGATTACCATTATAAGGAATTTAGTAACAAAACTTTGAAAAAGCAGCGTTTCATATTATACTACCATTTTAAACAATTGAAGGAACATCTGAAACAGCTGAGCGATGCGGAGCGCGTCCAAGCCCTCATAAAGCAGAATATCAGCAAGAGGAATTCTTTTGTCTTGGACGCGTTCGCACACGCACTCGTGTGAGTATGTCATCGGCATAAGAGTGTTACCAGCAATAAATGAAATTTTATGGGTATGATTGTCTTAGAAAGCAGATTAGCTATCCACTTAATTGAACAATTATTATAATTAATAATTATTTTATCTATCAAAGAAATTAGTTTCAGTTCTAGAATCCTTCCCCATGCATTAGTTCACCTGATAGGCCAGAAAATATTTCCCCGAAGAGTACATTAATTTCATCATAATGATGATTCATAAAATAGAATTTTCGGCAAGATATTTTACTGTTTAATTAAGTTTACATTAAGTTTAGTTTCATTCTATCCACTTGTCGGTAACATTTTTTTTTCTTGAGAAACAAATTAGTAGCGTTACAAAAATGACGAAAAGTTTTGGTGGAACATTTCCTCTGAGACGCCTTACTGAGAATTCCGAAGAAGTTTATCATGGAACAGTAGTTTCTCCCAAGGGTTCTCCCTGGTGTAGCGTCTCCCTTGGGTATTGATGTTCAAGTCGTTTTCGGAACCGAAATAAAAACCACTGATTTATTCACCGGTTACTTTTATTGACGACCACTCGCGACAGTAATTGGATTCGTTCTGTCTTAGACCTTGGTACCTTGATATACCTTGGTAGTATGATCGAAAATTCTATACATGATTTAACTTGGTATTCTATCTAGACATGTATGCCGATTGAAACTTTATCGACCGTGAGGCGTGATAGATCATTTTCAGCCAGTGCCAGTGACGTGGTAGTGATTGGCGGCGGCGTGAGTCAGCGTGAATCAATTTCGTGTATAACAAGTTTTCCGGAATTTATCTGGATGTTCTCCAGGAATTCCTCCGGAAGTTTCTCCGGGAATTTTACGGAGTTTTTCCCGATATTTATCTGAAAGTTCCAACAGGAATTCTTCTGGAAGTTCCTCTAGGAATTTCTCGTCGAATTTTTACGAAATTCCTCCCGACATCCATCTTAAATTATAGCCAAATATTTCTCCGTTAATCCTTCCAAATATACCCTCCATTATTTTCGCGGTAATTTCTTCAGCAATTCATTTAGGAATTTTCTTAGAAATTTCCACATCCCCTTTCCCAGAACTTCCACCAGAAAATCGATCAGAAATTCCCATGTAAACCGGGCATTCTCTCTGGAGTTACTCCAGAAACTCCATCAAGATCTCTCCATTAATTACTTCGAGGTCTTTCCGGATTTTCTTCAGAAACTCACGTGGAAGCCCTTGATACTTACGCTTCAGGAATTCTTCCAGAAATTTCTCCAAAAACTCTCCCGGAAAATTGTTTCGTTTTTTTTTCTATGGGAATTCTCTTGGAAATTCCTTGCAAAATTCGTCTGCAAATTTATCTGGCTATTCCAAAATTTAATTTCGCCAAAACCAGTGCTGGAAATACTCGCTTCACGAGTAAGAAAAGAGTGTAATTGGGCCTACCAGAAATGCCATACTCGCGCGAACCTACTGCCTGCATTGCTTGCTTTGTTCGCGAGTACGGGCAGAGCAAAGACAAAAAGCAGGGCAGTATTTTTTCGCGAGTAAAAATCACGATCGCGAGTATTTGTGGTTACTTCAACTCACATAAACACAGTAACAATGAACAAATGTGTTCTTGCTCGAACATCAATGAGAATTATGTTCCGATGTTGGTTTATGACATTTTGTAAATTAACCCGAATGACTCGCGGAGCACCACGAACATCTTTCGGGGTTCGCTTTTCTGTTTTCTCTGCGAGTAGTAGGTAGGCAAGAGAAGGCAAAACAAGTGTTCGCGAGTATTTTGCATGGCATGGGTTTTGTGAACAAAGTTCACAGATATCCACCACTGGTCAAAACTCTTTCGGAATTACCTACAAAAATTCCCCTTGAAATTCCTCTTAAGGGATTTTCCCGGAAGATCCTGCAGCCATTCTCGAAATTTCTACGGTACTTCGCTTAAAATTTCTATAAAAAATCATCCAAAATGCCCTTCAGTATTTTCCGAGATTTTTTTCCAGGAATTTTCAGCAATATCTTAAAACAATAACCCCGAAAATTCTTTGAGAAACTCTCCCACTTTTCATTCCAGAAATTCCCCTATTTTCCCAAAAAATCCGCCAATAATTTCCCCGGAAATTAATTCAAGAACATCTTCAGAAATCTCTTTTAACGTTCACACGAAAAGCTCCTCAAGAATTATCCGGGAATTCGTTTTGGAATTACCTCAAATTTTTTTAATTATTCTGCAGAAAATTCCTTCAATAACTGCTCCGGGAAGTTCCTTTTTCAGAATGAATAGGAGTATCCGAAAGGATTTCCTGAAGAATTTCTTAAAGTAATTTTCGAAAAAAAAATCTCGTTGTATTTCTTGGTTTTAGTTTGAGTTTGAAAAATCTTGATGGATTCACCTATGGATTTCCTGGAGATATTCTCGAAAAAAACCTTGAAGAATATCTATAACAAATCTAGGAGAAATTTGAAAATAAGAAGTTTTTTGAATGAATTTCCTAAGTAATTTTCAGAGGAAAATATGTATGAATGTCAAAACAAATTTCAAATAAAGTTTTGAAATAATTTCAAACTAAAACACGAAAAAAAATCTAGTAGAATGTTCATGGAGTAATTCCTTTGTTTCCTGGAGAACAAACACACATTTTCAGAAAAAAGTATCTTTATGTTTGGCCGAGAATGTATTGAATTGTGGCCATATTGCCAACAATTATTCCACGTCGCACTTGAAGGTTCCTTCAAATCAACGCGATGCGTTCGTTGCTATAGCTGACAGTTTGTCGCTTTGGTAAGGAGGCGTCAATAGAACCAATAAAATCGCAACGACAGTGACAGCGCAGGACACCCTTAAAGCTTTTCATTTACCTAAAATTTATAGGTGGAATCTATAAAATACGTCACGTAAAAATTTTGTGATCAACTACTTTTTGTAGTAACATGCATCATTATGCATGATGTGTAACATATCTTTAAAACGTCACGAATATCACGTTATTTATGGATGTTCCGAAGCATTAACATACAATATTTCAAAAAAAACAATAGCCTCACATTTACAAGGACGATAAGTTTGCGCAATGCTATATCTGAAAAATCTGAGTCATGGTGGTCCGTTGTGTACTATATCAAATATAAATTTGCTTGGAATACAGAGCCTTCTATCGAAATTTTGGCTTCCGATCAATTTTATAAACATTACACCACTCCCAAACAAATAGAAAGGCAAAAAAAATTTTTTTTTGTTCGGTATTTTTTTGCTTCGATAGTACGTACACTAAAATTACAGACGTGTACGTACTATCGAGGTATGCCTGTATTAGTAATGTTTATACAAGTCCTACGTCTACTCGCGGTTATGTTAAAAACAGTTCCCATTGCTTATTTTTTAACCACCTATTTGCCACCTTCGGGTTCAGCTTAATCGATTCCGGTGCAGGTTGCAACCTCCTTATTAGTATCTTTATGAGAGTCGTTCTCATGCGCTACTGTTTCCGTTTCTGCGTTTGAGCTATCCTGAGTTGGCCTCATTTAGTTGAGATCCATGATTGGTGATGAAAACAAGCCGAATTGCTTAGAAATTGATCAACGAAGGGCTACTACCTCTCGGTTTGGTTCAGTTTTATCATTGCTGAATTAGTGATACATGTCACTTTTTATTTTTAATGGGAGAAAGTAGCAATGTTTCCAGAAGGAAAATAAATATAAGAACTTCTAATTATATGCACTCTTGCTCAATAAGTTACAATATGTTTGATAAAATATTAAAACAAATCAAAGGCAAGTGTATCGGAATAAAACACTACGCAAAACAAAACTGCATGAGCACAGTATTACGAAAATATCATACCCATGTATCAGATTCGTGTGCATCGGCATGGCACTTCCGTCCAACTTAGTGAACGTGATCTCATATACGTATTTTATCAGATAATGTACCGCTACCCAAAAACCGTGAACAATAACATCTGACCGAAAGGCAAAACCTACAGAAACGAAACGACTTTGATCATCACAAAGCCAGGGCCCATCGATTCCCGGTCGATTGAACTCGCTTCAATAAGAAGAGCAAAAAAAACCCTCAACAAACAACTGTACCGCCCGTACTCAGCTTCCGCCGCCGACAACGGCAGAACTTTTCTCCCTCGCAAACGTTTCAATTTACGCGTCCAATTTTCTTTACCGCTGTTGTCTGTTTTTGTTCGACTCCGCCGCCGCTACCATCATCCTAACATTACCCCGCCGGTCTTCTGTAATTCAATCTATGTCAAGTGCCTGGTGTGTAATTTTCTCTTCGTTTAGATTTCGCTATCTTGTCACATGGCGTAGAGTAAGGTGAGGAGAAAGTTTGGAACTAGTTGTTAACCTGAAGTACTAAAATAATCAATGCTTTGCTTCAAACGTATGCTAAAAAACCTGTCAATAATTCGTAGTTTTCAGTCTAAATTTGTAAAATAGCAATGCATACATCAAATTTTCGCATAATTCTGTGGTCGGTTCTGTTTACAATAAAATCAAAGGAAATTAGTTTGAGCCAACGAGAAACATCAAAATAAACATAATGTTTCGAGAAAACCTTCACCCCGCTCTACTCTACGGGTGGGAGCCCTGTTTTTCTTGGCAATTCTCGCTATCGACAGCCTCCCACCAAACAAGCAACAACGACATCGCCGGTGCTTGCCATAGATGAGTGACTGGTAGGTGACCGACCGGGGAGTTGTCCCACACTGCAAAACCATTGGCGGCGGCGATCCACCGCGCGCCCCAGCAGCAGCAGCGCTATCGAAATTGTATCCTGAGCGTGCAGAGAAAGGTCCTACATGGTATCACATCGCTCGCAAGCAAACGAACGACTACGGCGACGACGACGAGCTCAATTGGCCTGAATTCCACGCTGAACGCTAACCTTAATTCCGGCTCACTCTGAAATTGGTTCCTTGGATTCGTTCGATATGTGGGTTTTTACTTTTCTATGGACGACGAATTGTAAGGAAAAGCTATGGTTTCTTTTGTGAATCAAGTTTTGTAACTAATTAATCGGGATATTGAACTTCAGCATTTTTTTTCTCGCAATCTATTTGGGTTCACTTTATCTTATTCTTCTTTGTTGGCGTTACATCCCCCTTACTGGGACCGCCTGGGACATTGCCGCCTCGCAGTTTAATGTCCATTGTGCATTTCCACAGTTATTAACTGCAAGGTTTCAAAGCCAATTACGTTTTTTGCATTCATATATCATGAGGCTAACACGATGATACTTTATGTCCAGGGAAGTCGAGACAATTTCCAAACCGAAAATTGCCTACAATAGCACCGGAAACCGAACCCAGCCACCCTCAGCACGGTCTTACTTTGTAGTCGCGCGTCTTACCGCTAGGCTAATCAAGGCCCCCTTAAGTTGGGTTCTCTATAAATTTTAATAAGTCAGGAATCATGTCTTAATGAGAATTTGTATGCAAACAAGCATTCATCGATTAATTTAGAATACTTTCGCAGTTCAATATAGGAAGATTAACATCACTGCTAGATGCATCAATCTAAAGTTTCACTAAAATGTGTAGTACAGCAGCAATGCAAGTTAGTTTCGAAATAAGAAATGTCGTTACCCAATGACTATATTTACGATAGTGTCTTGTTATGGTAGGTTCAGTAAAAGTAAGTTTGCATTAGCTCTGAACATATTTATGGAGTCGAATATGTTCACGTCAACGGCATTTGAATCTGCGGGAGTTATTCCGCAATTGAAACAATTTCAAACCGAAAGGTTGCTAAAGATTTCTTATGCATCAATTATCTGGAAATATGAATATATCCCTAAAAAGAGAATTGCATCTATTTTGGATAAATAAAATACTTATGCCTTCTAAGTAATGTCTTAATTATTAAGAAAGACATAGGCAGACCCAGAGCATTATTTGACGTAGCCTCCACAAGCCCAGGATAAAGATCTTACAAGTCGGCCCTTTGTACCACTTGGAGTGCGCAGGATTGCTAAATAACTGATTTTCAGGGCTTGTGTTGATTTTGAGGGACAGTTCGTCGAATGACGTTTAGTCGAATGACATTTGGCCGAAAGGACATTTGGTCGAATAGAGATTTGGTGGAAGGGACATTTGATCAAATAGACAGTTAGTCGAATAGAGATTTAGTTGGACGAATGCATATTTAGTCGAAAAGACATTTAGTCGAAAGTAAACTTAGTCGAATGTTAGAAGTGAATTTCAGCATAATAAATAACTAATAGGTATTTTTTTTTAAATGGAGAACTAGTCAATGATTTTTTGATTCATTTTTCCTTTTCGAAACGAAACGTGGCTCGTGGTAAACGAGGTAAAATTAAATTTAGATGATTTTTTTCGAAAAGATAACGAATCAACAAAAAGATACATCGAATTTGAAAATAAAGCTTTGTGATTAGATCTAACACGACAAATCGTCAAAACAGATAGATCGGCAGATGGTTCTTTGGTCGACAATGCACAAACATCAGCCAGCCATAAAGATTCCAATATTCGTAAATCCACAAATGTACAAGAATGGACTGATTGGAGGTAATTAGTGGGCGTGAGGAATTTCAATCAGAAGCGGAAGAAACTTACACGGAAGTTAATGAGAATTTTTCAGTTGATCAAATGGAACGGGTTTGGAGACCGAGGTGCAAAAATTGAAACCTGCCGAGATATCAAAATATTTGGTATCGATGTGAAAGTACCCTCTAGTCTTTATTTTTTCTGGTAAAGCTCAAAAACCAATGGTATCAATGTTACTTTGCCAATACGTTTAGTAGTCAGCTTCGGGGTATTTCGTTGATTGACATTTAGTCGAACGACGTTTGGTCAAAAGGTATTTTATCAAAAAAGACATTTAGTCGAGGGAACATCTGGTTGAATGCAGCAAGTGCAGCATAGGTTTTCTTATTCTTTTCATAGATACGCTTTCTATTGCTTAATATTTATACAATAATTAATTCAATGTAAAATTCACTTCCAACCTTATTTCGCCAATGGTTGACCGAAAACTTAATTTTGACCGAATGGCCATACGATCTATTGTCTATCAACCGTAATGTCTTTTCGGCCAAGTGTCATCCAACGAATCATCATTTGACTAAATGTCCTTTGACCAAATTCATCGTAGTTGGTTAGAGGGGTTCGCCAAAGTCAATATCTTGTCAGTAAAATTTACCGTTTTCCTATTCTTTATTCTTTTCAAGCACCCATCATTCTTTGGTCAATATTGTAGCATTAATTATAACACCGCTATAAATCACCGCTATAAATCCTTTAGTTTTTAATTATTCCTTCCCCTCGGATATGTTACCTTGCCGCGGTGGGTCGGCTTACGCCATTAGCACTGATATGGCAAACAAAGACATATCCTGTCGTGGTGGTATCACAAGTTGACTATTTTTGTTTGGTGCCGCGTTACATATCTGGCATTGACGCACTAATTTACGGCATATGCATGTAATCCAACGGACATCGTGTCTTGGAGCCTTGAATGGTAGTGCAGTCAGGCAGAGGCCTTTTTCATCAGTGATAATGATGTGAGTTCTCTTCTTTTCGGCAATACTTTTCTGATGATGCGTTCCCTGTGACGATGAGTCGTAGCCGCGCTTACATTTAGCTAGCTAGGCATTTATTGAAAAACAAAGTATTCAAAACATTCGTAGGGAATCGATTGCTGGATTCACTGAGTAGAAGTTTTTTTTTTCAAAACTAGGAACGTGGTGCCAGTTTTATTTTGTTATGCCTCACTTCGAAGAGCAATAATAAAAAATACCACACATTATAATGATGGTATATGAACAATCTTATGACGGCTTCATTTACGATAATTTTTACTAATAGTAGGGAATAGGCGTGATGAAGCTTTACTTTGCCACCGAAAAGTGAATCTTATAGCTGACTCATAACTGATCATTAGTACATGATAGATAATGACAGTTAGTTTGGAAACGATCAAGCTACTTATTAGAACATAATAATAGTAATACCTTGACAAAGGAATAACAATAAAAAAGACTAAATGCACGAACAGTTTCCATTTTTTACAAGACATAACTTACATTGCGTTTGATAGTATTGACACAGGATGAACCAATAACTTAGGCAAACAAAGTAATTCAAGAAACGCATACTTCATACCTTCTGACCATAAAGACAAGAATGACATCGTACAGATCAATATATATGATTCGGCAATTGAGCCTCCAAAATAAACGAAAGATTAAAAGATTATGATTAGGAATGAGATAATAAGAGAGAGTATCTATTAGAGTTGTAAATGTAATGTCTTTTGAGCCAGTTCAACAGTGTCTTAATGGACGACATGGTCCTTGTACGGCTGGAAAACTGCTTCAAAAGTTATTTTTTATAAATCGGGGATTTAACACTTTCTTATACTTGAAAAAAACTTCCGGCTCAGTTTCTACGATGAAGCATTGGCAACATGTTCCATGTGAGTCGAATAAACTGCTTCGGTCGATTTTGAGCGCGTACAATGACAATAGACGTCTAAATAGCATAAAAACTGACAAAATAGTTTGATTTTGACAAGAAAATGACAAAAATGACTTAAAACTATAACGATGTTAGTTAGCATGAGACCTGTCTGACTATTTATGAACGTAATTCCCTCTGATTCAGTTGCAACAGCGTCTTCTTGGACGACATGTTCCGTGTACGGCTGGCAAACTGCTTCGAAAGGAATTATGCAACAGTATCATCAAAGGCCTGGTGCAGAGGTTTCTACTCTATTCAGAGTCCCGCCAGTAAACCTTCATAAAAAAAAAAAAAATAATAATAATTATAACACCGCTATAAATCACCGCTATAAATCCTTTAGTTTTTAATTATTATTGTTTAAAGCTCTTTTCCTTCAAAAATCCATTCGACGGAATGTATCAAGATTATTCATTCAAAAATCTGCTTTTAACCATATGTCTATTCGACCAAATGTTCATTCGTACTTTCGAACAAACGTCATTCGACAAAACGTACCACGTCTTTAGTGAACTACAAATTTATTTTCGACTTATAATCGTTAGTTTTATCTGAATCAAAATAAAAGACGACAACGAAAATATCAAGTCCCTTTCCGGCACCAAGCGATCGACTGTGCTCCCGCTGCCGGATTTATCGCACGCCAACAGCAAACATCAAGTCCCGTTCCGGAACCCAGCAGTCGACTGTGTTCCCGCTGCCGGTCTGTAAGTTCGTCATCAATATCAAGTCAAGTCTCGTTCCGGCACCCAGCGGCGGCTGACTGTGCTCCCGCTGCCGGTTACAAAGTGCGTCAGCAGACATCAAGTCCCGTTCCGGCACCCAGCGGTCGACGGTGTTTCCGTTGTAGGATAGTAAGTTCATCACCAGAGTAATCAAATCTGTAACAGTTATAGGCCATAACCTGTGTGCTCGCGCGAAAGCAACGAACGCACAACAATAAATTGCGCATCAGTTTAGCTGCGATAGATGTCTAACGCTACGCTAGACAAGTATCTTTCTTGCGCGAGTGGCTACCACCTAGCGTAGATAACTGTTATACGGTTGTTTTTAATTGGTCCACCTCATCATCATGTTCGAACTGATGAACCAACCGATGAGCCTTTAATTTTTTTGAGAGGTTTCCTCTAAAGTTGACCGGGGGACAATCAAGTCTCTTGAATTTTGGTCGTCGTGAGAAAAAGTTCTAGTGACCAGTGACAGAAAAATTAAAAGCTAAAATAATAAAAAGTTAAAAAGGTTAAGCAGTGATTTGTCTGCTAAAAGTATAAAGTGTTTGCGGCTCAAATACATTAGACAGGTAGGCACCATCAGTGGTTTGCGGCTTGGGGTTCGTGATTATAATAGAAGAATTTGTTTTTGTTGGACCCAGAAGAGTGAAGTGATCGGCACAAGGCCGGCCGTGAGCCAAACCACGTGGAGGCAAGGCCACCAACACCTGATTGCCGCCATTACAAGTGAAGTGCGAGTGCAGCTAAAACCTCCGCTGGCAATTCGTCGGTGTCTCGTACGGACCAGGTTTCCGGTCCTGTCGACATCTCACGGACCGGATTCAGAAGGGCAGTGCGTGAAGCAGAAAAATCGTCGAAACCAGCGTCGTAGCTCGTGCGGTCGAGAATCAACCGATTTCCGCTTTCTGGTCTCCGAACCGGACAATATCAGCCTTCACGCCTTAAAGTTTTTTGAGTTCCCTTTCCCGACATCGCCAGACCATCTGCCACCAGCGGCGCAGCTACGGTTGCCTATTACGAGCGGCTTGCTCCGCGAAGAAGTTTCATCTTTGAAAAACGAACAGCGTGGCCAACATCTTGGAACCTTCGAGTTTCAACACGCTGCCGCATCGCATCGTCTCCCCAGGAATTAACTGCATCGGCAAGCTTCACCACGTCGCCGTACCACATTCACCGCCTCTGGTGAATTGATTGCACCGTCAAGCTTCATCTCGTCGCCCTTGGCGAATTCACCTGTACTACCACATCGCATCGTTTCCCCAGGTGAATTACCTGCATCGTCAAACTTCGCCACGTCGCCGCACCGCATTCGTCGCCTCAAGCTTCATCTCGTCGTAAGGCACATTCGTCACCTCTGGCGAAACCACCGGTACCGCCAAGCACTACCACACTACCATATCGCATCGCCTCTCCGGTCAACACTGCCAAGCCCGCCACGTCATCGAAAGCCACCGCCAACCTGGGAGCAACATCGCCGCAAAAGTATCGCTAGAAACAGGTTAGAACTATCCTTAGTATTTTATATTGTTTAAAATTCCCTAGTGCGCGCACGGTAGGGTATCAGGTACCGCAATATTGTATAAATTCCCCGAATACAAATACCATTGAAAACCATACTTGCCGTCTAGTAGATTGGAATACAAAAACCAAATTTCCAGGTCTGATTGTTCCGTTAGTTTTTTAAATTTGATTCACAGTCGTTCTTTAGTGTTGAGTGGATCGTCTTACAACCCGCCCTGAGATAGCCGGGCAAGCTACTAAAACGCGCGTTTCCACATCACACTCAGTGAGTGTGTTGGCGCAAAAGTGGAATTCGTTTTCTTTGGTAGCAGGGAAGGTTCCGGGTCGATCGCAACAGAAGGGTAGTTGTGCATGCGTATTTTTTGATAAATTTTCAATTCGTTTGGTTGCGATAATCGCTAGCGCACTACAAAAGTTGTCGTAGTTGTGACGAAACAACCTTGGTCGAGGCAATACAGTTTTCTTCTTTTTATGGTATCGTTTCGTTTGGTCAAACACCAGGGTGAAATTCAGTTACAAATCTCGTTCCGGCACCCAGCGGTCGACTGCGCTCCCGCTGCCGGATATAACGTTAGTAAGCAGGCCACTCGAGTGGCGCCTTTCTAGGTTTATTCATTGAATGCGCATTTCAATAGCTAGGTTAAGAATATTTCTAAAATTGAAACGAAAATGTATGAATCCACACGAACTCAGAATAGCTACTTTTGCTGAACGCAACCGCACACCTAGCCAAACGATGTGAGCGAATGCCAAAACTGCAATATCCACCTGAAGTTTTGTTTTCTCTTAAATAAATATAGTTTGAACATGAAAACTACTTTGTTGTTCCGTTGAGGTCACGCATCACGCTCTACGGCGCGTTGGCGCTTAAGCGGAAATTGTAGATTGATTTTAGGGTATCGGTCGAAGCCGGTCCGAAACTGACAAGCAGCGTGAAACCTTGCGTGCTCCAGGGTACCAAACTTCCGCGTCGAACTTTGCTCCAGTTCCACCTGCTCTCCATTGTTTCGGACCTCATGCCGATGGTTTATAATTACCCCAACCTGGTAACATTTGTTTTGGTTCCGTATCGTATTGTATCGGCCAGGCTCGGGGTCATACCAAAGTGAAAATTGCAGACTAAATGTCCATTCCATGTAGTGTCCTTTCGACCAAATATCATTCGACTAAATGTCGAATTAAGTGAAAAATTGGACGCGTTCGTATTAAGACGCAAAATAGTCGCAAGATCCGGGATTGCGCATTGTGCGGTTGATGAGTAAATAAATTAGTACAAGATTGGACGCGTTCTGGTTTGCTGTAGCCGTGGAGCAAGCAAGTACAGTGTGGGTTTTAGTTGTCGCGTAAATGATAAATTATCTATCTGGTGCTCGTTGGCTCATGCGCATGTATTGTGCTTTGCTCCTGTCGAAACAAGCGCGATCTTCAATAGTTTGCAGTAGCCATCGAGCGAGCGAGTACAGTGCGTGTTTTAGTCGTCGCGAAGTAATAAATATATCGAATCAGTCTTCGGGAAAATACGTTAGACACGCGTTGCTTTTCGCTCTTTGTATCATCATGAATATGGCATCGTTCGATAGAAATAATTAGTCGCTTGCCAAGGTGATTTCCAATAGATTTCCTTCCTAACTAAAATACTATTCCTTTCCAGTGCGCTCATGGAGATGCAGAGGATACATCGGTATCTTGTGGCAATGAGTGCCGAACTAATTTTCCTCCCCTTATCCTAATTGACTAGGGTATACAGGCCAATTTTGAGTACCGAAAATACCGGTTTTAGAGACGGGAAATACCGGTATTTTCGGTAATTTTTCTGTTGGTTGGTAAAAAAAGTTTTCAATTAAGCTAAAGACTCACCGTCTCACAAACACTTACAACAATTGAATGCGCGCATTAATGAACATTTGCACAAGAGAGCATCATTGACGACGCTCACGCCGCAAAAATCGATCATCATCGTCATTAATCATACGCTCTATTCTTTTAGCCATATGTCAAATTGCCAATGATTCAATGAAATTGTGAAAACGGTAAGTGCCGTAGTAGTAGTAGTCCTTCGGAGATCACATGTGAAAAATGATTTTCTGCGAAAATATGTCCGTTCTGAATTCGGAAAAGAACTTGTGTTGGCTGACACCGAGCCACGCTAGAGTAGCATGTTATCCATGCTTGAACGATTTTTTTTTCTGAATTATCCTGAATTTGGAGATGCATTGCTCAGTATGTTATGTCTACTTGAAATTCACTTTACCCAGCTCAACAAGCAATGGTTTTTACATTTGAAGTTTATCAATGAATATTGTTATTCACCCAAAAGTTCAAACTAAAGTTTTTTTACTTCTGAAGTTTTTACAAATATCGGTATTTACCGGTATTACCGGTATTGACTCCACCGAATACCGAATACCGGTATTTGTCAAAAATGGCCAATACCGACCACCCTATAATTGACTGTGAGGACGTAGCCGGCATCGTTATTGGTCTTGAATTAAAGAAACTCCGAAGCATGTACAGTTAGAAAAGCTTTCTAGTCCCGAGAAAACTATTCAATTGGTGAGCTGTGCATTATTTTTGGTTTTTTTTTTCTTGGCAATACGGTCGGCAATTTGCTGAAGCTGCATACGCTTGCAAAGCTTTTTATGTTGGATGTAAGACAAGCTGCAGGCAATTAGGCGACTGGAAATATTTCGATTTACCGGTACATTGGGGCACTTTGGAATACTTCAACACTTTTAATAAATACTTCTGAGATGGATTCATGCAAAGTATGTTCAAATGTGCTAGAGGCTGGTAGAACAATCACATGCGGGGGTTCTTGCGGTATGGCGTTTCATTATACCGGCGTGGGAATGACTAATTCACATTATGCAGCATTTGCAGCTAAAATTGGATTAATTTGGTTTTGTGAATCATGCCGCTTAAATTTCGATTCCACTGTTTACGATCGTGAAATAACAAACATAAGAGTCCTGCGGAAATTACTTATTCGTACCGATTCGATGGACACCCGGCTTGATAATTACGGTGAAAATCAACGTAGAATCAACAGGATGATCTACGGATCCCAGCTCTCCAAACCAATGAATGTAACCGATCAAACCACATTCCTTCAGAGTATCGATGAGCTCAACTTAGACGACGTTTTGGATGACCCGATTAACAGATCTAGATCCTGTGAAGAGACCTCCTTCTTCGAAGTCCTAGATGAGATCAACATCCGGAAAAATGTGTTGTTGGTTCCAACAACAAAAGGGTTAAGATCGTTACCCATCAACCGTCCAGCTCTGAAACAGTACTGTCAACGAAACCACGGATCAACGTCTCCACCCCTGCTCCCACTACCAACACTGGTTGCCGATCTGCTCAGTTAGCCGTAAGTGACATGAGTGCTGGCAAATCACGTGACGTTGAAAGAGGCGAATAGTGACGCTGCAACTGACAATGTGGAGTCCTTTTACGTTACTCCCTTGCAGCCTGACCAAAATGAAGAAGACGTGAAAAAGTACGTAATGGATATCTCCAACACTAGTTCATCCGTTGTAAAAGTGACAAAGCTCGTTCCTCGTGGAAAGCACATCAACGATTTGTCTTTCGTGTCCTTTAAAGTGACTGTACCTAAATCTGCAACTAGTGAAGTCAGCGACTCATGGTATTGGCCGGAAGGAATCTCTGTCCGACCATTCGAACCCAACCCAAAAAACGGATCAGCAGTACGTCTTGCGAACTCGGAATAAACTACGATTCTATATCTAGTCAGCCTCACTTGAAACTTACAAGTCGAACATCGGGACGCAATCTTGCCGCAAGCTCTGAGGAAGCCTCTATCCCTCTCAACGCAGTCGAGCCCTTCCTGCCAGCGACCAACAGCCGTCCCGGTCCTGCGTCTGAGTTGGTCTGAGTCAGGCAAGTACAACGAGCGTGCAATCGTTACCCTACCCGATAGTGTTCCGATTTCCAGTGCTCCATCATCCGCCCAGCAAACACAAGATCGTATATCATAGCGAATAGGTGTACAAAGTGGAGGCCATATACGTGCACTTTGCACCACCTTGTACACTTATTCGCTAGCATATGCGACTTTGTGTTGGCTGGGCGAGTACCCAAATTCCGATCTCGACATATACTTGGAGGGATGAATAGTCGTATTGAAGACTACCATCTAGCCGCTCTGGATCATTGCTACGACATCATCGTGCTTGTTGGGACATGGCTAGACTATGGAACGCTTTCTGGTTACGTTTTCGGGAACGGATACGAGGTATTCCGATGTGACCGCAACTCAAACAACAGCGTGAAAGCTATAGCAGGAGGAGTGCTTGTCGCTGTTCGCACGAGAATAAAGGCGAAAGCCATCGTGGATGACGCTTGGAATTCCGTCGAGCAGGTTTGGGTATCCATCGCACTCAAAAACCACCACTTGTTACTCTGTGCTGCCTATATTCCTCCAGACCGTACTCGAGATCTTCAACTCATCGATGCACATTGCCGGTCAGCTAGTACTGTGTCGAGCAACGCGGCCCCTTGTGACGAAAATGTAATATTGGGGGACTCCAATCTTTCGGGCGTTGCTTGGATTCAGATTCATAGTGGTTTCCTCTGTCCAGATCATGCACGCTCCACTTTTCATCCTGGAGCCATCAAGTTTATTGACAGCTATAGTTCTGCAGATATATTTCAGATCAACAACGTAACTAATGAGTAATGGCAACAATCGCTTTTTGGATCTTTGCTTTGTGAACGGCTTCGATATTGCCCTTTGCATTTCAACTGAACCCGCACCATTAGTAAAGCTCGTTCCACTTCATCCCGCATTAGTAATGAATATCGTACGCTCCCGCTGAAACAACACTATGTCAGGCTCAACTACCAATACAAACGCTTGAGTAAGACCTCTTATCACCGATACAAGCAGGGAATTCAATCTAGGCTCCGATCGTATCCAAAATCCTTTTGGAATTACGTAAATAAGCAACGCAAGGAGAAAGGATTGCCTTCATCGACGTATCGGCCTCGACGCAACAAGATATCTGTAGCCTGTTCTCTGCTAAGTCCAGGCCCCGATGGGATTCCGTCCTCATTACTCAAGAAACACATCATCTCCCTGCTTTCTCCACTTCGATGCATTTTCCAGCGGGTGGAGACGGTTTGTACCCATCATGCTGGAAAGAGGCGCAAGCGTTCCCAGTCTACAAAAAAGGCAGCAAGCGTGACGTTAATGACTATCGGGGCGTTACTTCATAGAGCGCTGTTTCAAAACTATTTGAGTTGGTTGTTATGGATCCAATGCTATTCCATTGTAAGCAGTACCTGAGCGATGATCAACACGGGTTCATTGTCGGTCGATCCACCACGACAAATCTGCTGTGCCTAACGTCGTATGTTACCGACAGCTTACTAGAACGAGCTCAAACGGATGTTATTTACACCGATCTGTCTGCTGCTTTCGATAAGGTGAACCATGAGATTGCAATCGCTAAGCTTGAGAGGATTGGAATCAACGGCGATCTTCTTAGCTGGTTCCGTTCCTATCTTACGGATCGGAAACTAACGGTTACTTTAGAAGACTGTTATTCACCCATGTTTAGTGCCACCTCTGGCATTCCGCAGGGCAGTCACCTGTAACCATTGATCTTTCTGCTCTATTTCAACGATGTGAATTCTGTTATTGAAGGTCCACGGTTGTCGTATGCAGACGATCATAAAATGTATCTGAAGATCCGCTCATATGCAGATTGCGTAGACCTGCAACGCCAACTCGACGCCGTCGCCAATTGGTGTTCATTGAATCGAATGGTGATCAACCCGGCAAAGTTGATTTTTCACTAAAGAAAGAGCCGATTATGTTTAACTAATCGAGCGCGTGAATCACGTGAGGAATCTCGGGGTAATCCTGGATTCACAACTGACTTACAAGCAGCACATCGCATACGTCGTCGATAAGGCTTCGAGAGCTCTTGCAGTTGTGTTTCGAATCGCGAAAACTTTCTCTGACATATATTGCTTGAATTGGTATATTGCTCTTTAGTGCGCCCCACTCTAGAGTACTGTTCAGCCGTTTGGAGCCCATACTACAACAATGGTGTGGAACGATTGGAATCCGTTCAGCGTCGTTTTCTTCGGTTCGCACTTCGGAGGCTGCCCTAGAGTGACCCTTTCCGGTTACCAAGCTACGAGAGCCGCTGTCGCCTGCTCAACCTTGACACTTTGCAAGTTAGAAGGAACGTCACCAGAGCATTGACCTTTGCTGACGTCGTACAAGGCAGGGTTGATTCAAAAGTTCTTCTTGAGCTTATCAACATGAACGCCCGTCCGAGAGCTCTTCGTAACTATGTAATGTTGAGGCCAAGACACCATCGCACGAATTACGGGAAGGAGCTTTAGGCGGATTGCAGCGTGAATATCCTAAGTGTTCGATTTCCATTTGTCCCGAGAGGCTCTCCGGCGTAAATTTTATTGTTTTTTAATGACCAAGCTATATTAATGTGTGTTGCGCTAACTTGACTATCTGTATGTTTTTATTATGACTATTGTATTGTATTGTATTCCACCCATTACATCATTGGGGCAGCAACAAGCCTGTTGATGTATAATAATAATAATAAATAAATTATTTATTGTTTCTCGGCCTATCACGACTAGCAAAACGATGTGTACAGTCAATTAAACTAAGCTTAGCTAAGCTAGAACAAGATTGTGCGCGTTCGTGATAGGTTTCAAAACAGTCGCGAAATCCGGATTTGTGCATTGTGCGGTCGATTAGTAAATAGATTAGTGCAAGACAGTTTGTAGACAGTTTGCATATGTCATCGGGCGTGCATGGTGTGACTTTTTTTTCTCGTAGAGGGACAGCAAAGCTAATTAATTAGTGTTTGGAGGAACTTGCGTTAGTGTTACGCGTCGTTTCGGTCGGTCAAAACGCGAACGTCAACAGTATGCATATGCCACCGGGCATGCATGGTGCGGATTACGTGTTTATTTTCGGTTCTTAGACACTTCACATGATCCGGTATTCTTGTGCTTCGTGCGGCCGAAAAGTGAATTGATTAGTGCGCGCTTGATCATGTCCGTGCTCGGTTTCCAGGTAGTAAGTTCGTTCTGCTTAGTGCGGTTGAATAATAGTTCGTTAAAATCATTATGTAAAAAACCTGGCACGTTTGAATCACTCATCAGAGTAAATCCAGATCCAACAATGCCTTCCTACTAACTAATAATGTTACCTGTGGTCTTTTTTGCAGACGCAGAGGTAAACGCGGTTCTCAAATAGTAAAAATCACCTTTTTATATTCCTTCCCTCTTCCTAACTGACTACAAGGTCATGGCCGTCGCCATTTTTGATGATTTGAAATTTGAGTCACTGAAACCTGCACACTATGACATCTATCAAGAATGATTCGATATCTATCAAAAGTAATCTTGATTTGCCAGCAGGGTAATTTGATAATTTTTGAACTGTCATTTTGAGCTTAATTTGAGTTTAAGTCGGGAAATGAGACAACCTGAGAATGGTTGAACAAATCTATGCAGTCATTCAGTTGATTATTTGTGCAATTTCACTGATTCTGGTCATAAGAGCAATTGCATCTATCGGGTAGGCATCTAATGGAATCTTTAATCGCATATGCTTATAGAAAAGGATGCTACGGTACAACTCAATTTTCGATACAATAAAAATATCCCTTCGGCCGGAATGCCACCAGCTCATATGGAATCTCGAAAAAATAGATTCGTAAATGATCAGGAGCCAAGAGCCGTCAAAATATTTGAGTGAAATCTGTGAAGAATTTCAAAATTTTCAAACAAATTTGGCATAAAACATCTTAACAATTTTGTATTATATTTACATAATATTATTGGAGCAAAATCCAGCATTTTTTGTATATGCTGAGCTTCCTTACAGATTTTGTAAATCTTTTCTGAATAAAAGATTATTTTCACCTTAAAATAATGAAATGAACTCTTTTACTTATTATCCACAGATTCTAGTAGGCTGCGCAGTAGTTCAATGGACCCTCTACCTATGTTGAGTATTAGCCGCCCAAAGTTCATATTCTAAAATTCCTTCTTTTTGAAGTTATTAAAACTCATTGTAGATTCATCTTTGAAATTAAAATCATTAAAATAATCGCTTTACATTATAATGATTAATCCAAGTCGAGATAAAGATAAATCAATCAATAACAATGATTAGTCTAAGATATATGTATCCCAGATAAAACCAAATCCAAGTTGGGCACTATTTGTGCTTCGGTATCTGCAACCGACGATCTGTTTGATCAATGATGCGTAAAGCTGTTCGCGCAAAATGTTGCTGTGCGGCGATACCCGTGACTCGAAATACACTGGTATACAAAAATCGTTTCCTTCAATGTTTTTGCTTTCTTTATTTTTGCAAATTTAGGCTCAGAATTGTCATCAAATTTCAAAACTAATTACAATACATTTCTCACTTTAGAATGGTTTTCCTACATATGTTGATGTCACATGGACACCGTTGAAAATGTCAATATGCCGTCAATGTTTTAATTTTTATATTACTTTCAAGTTCGTGATGTTACACAATTGAGACCTAATTTATTTAATTTTATCTCTGGTGCCACAATCCCCATAATTCGGTTCAAAGTGATGTGAACTAGTGTTATCGAAATCAGTTCTGTTTTGCATATCTACTTCTTTTGTCAGTCAGTACCTGAACATAAGTGTCTCTTTTTTGCTGTTGATCAATTGCATTTCGCATTGGTCCAGTGAGACTGATTTTGCCTATAATAGGTGTTACGGTGTGATGTTTTGGTTTTGTTTCTCGCTTGATTTGCATTGTTTCAGTGCATAAAATCTAACTGCAATCGACCTGACTACGAAGCGGTCAATAACCTAAGTTTATCTGGATTAGGTCTAACTGTTGGCGAATATAGAATAAATTACTAGAAAGGAGATCTGTTTGAACAGCACCGTTATTCTCGTCTTCATTACTAAGCTGAATTTGAACTCAATTATTGAGCTTTTCATCTCATATTCAATTTATTGATTATAATCCTCTTTTTCCTGTTCAGTGTTCCATGCGACCAGTTATTAGATCTATTGTAGCGTTACCGTATCCTTAGTGTTTATGCATGTCATCTCCATTACTTTGATAAGCAATGCAGTATCGGTTTCGATACAGTTGTTGTTTGTTTTCTCAAGAGCACCATGACAAGGTCCTATTTAGACCCTACAGAGCAATCCCATTGAAGGCGCCCCTTATCAATAGGAAATCAATCCTGTCTTGAGAAAACAGAACAGTAATACTGTTTTGGCCATGCATCGGGCCCTACACATCCTTGTCTTGCTTCTAGAATATCACCAATAAAGCTACAAACCGGATTTAGCTCTGTCTACAAGACCATTTCAAGCAAGAATTTGTTCAGTAATAAGAACTTCCGTGTGTTCCTCTCACTCCATTGTTCACCAGTTCAAGAAGAGTTAGTACGTATTTAAACCCTAACTCGATTTTTCCAGCAGATCAGTTCAGCCTGGGACGGGTACCGAGGTTTTTAACTAATTGCTTGAAAAGTTGTTTCCGCTCATACAGTTTAGCCTCAAACGAGAGGAATTCGAGTCTTTCCACTGTCTGCAAGGTAACATTAATTATTTTATTTCTGAGACTGCTGTTGGTAGCGGGGACTAAATACGATGAATCATAATTACCACAACTCATTGCCCTAGCTAGAAAATGGATTAGCTAGGGCTCTGTTTATGAATCTTACACCGCAACACTACGTCAAAGTGATCTACCGTGTTACGGGATATATATATCCCTCTTAGTCACATAGTATTGAATGTGGCGAAAATATGACAATTCTATAGAGCGCATATTTTCTATGAGTTGTGCGACGATTTCAACTGAATCGAAAACAGTTGACGTAGTCAATTCAAACAGGAAAATGAAGATATTTTGCACTTCTGGAAAACCAAAACGATGGATTAGCATTTCCCAGTAACCACAAGCATTCATTATTGCATTAATCAATCACAAATCGCATACCAAATGCTAATTGCATTAGATCAGTTTTAACGATGTAAAGATGCATTTATTCATAAACTGTCAGGCAACGATACATTAGTTCAACAATACGAATGCAGCGAGTCGATTTTCAACAAGTCAAAGTAACGAAGCATTATTTCGGTCGTGAACGGGCCTTTTTCATCTTTGGACAATCCTTACAGAATCCAAAACTAAATTAATGGATGTTCCCTAAGTCAACTTTAATAGATGTATTACTTACTTGATGGGCTACAGCTCTTCGATGAACCTACGCCGAATGGGTATCCCTCCACTGGACTCGATCCTGGGCCAATCGCTTCCAGTCGCCCTGACATTGAGCGCCCTCAGGTCCTCTTCAACTGCAAAAGCCATCGTGTACGCGGCCTTCCACGAAGCCTGCGGCCTCTTCCGGGTTCTCTACTAAATATTCTTCGCTTGACGTTCTTCCGGCATACGAACAACGTAGCCAGCCCACCGTAGTCTGCTGTGTTATAAGCTTAATAATATCCAGCCCTTTATACACCTGGTACAATTCGTGATTCATGCGACGCCGCCAGATGCCGTTCTCCTGTTTACCGCCGAGTATTGTCCGCAGACCTTACGCTCAAACACTCCGAGAGCTCTCGATCAGCCTCCTTTAACGTCCATGTCTCGCGGCCGTATAAACCACCGGAAGAATCAGTAGTATACGGCGCGAGTTTTGTTTTCGTTCGCAGACTACGGGACTTAAGCTGGTTACGAAGTCCGTAATAAGCCCTATTTGCAGCTGCTGTAGCCTTTTCACCTCGCGGGTAACATCATTATCGCTCGTCATTAATGTTCCAAGATACACAAATTCTTCTACCACTTCAAATTTTTCACCATCCAGCACTATTTCGCTGCCACCACCACTAATGAACCCACGTTGATTGCCAGCGACCATGTCTTCGTTTGCTGGTATTGATCGTGAGTCCAATCCTCGCTGTCTCCCTCAAAAGGCCAAAAGCCTCTTCCACGGCACGGCGATCAATTCCGATAATATCGATTCGTCCGCAAATCCCAGGAGCATATGCGATTTTGTGATAATGGTACCGCTTCTTTGCACCAGCTCTCCTAATCGCTCCTCGAGCGCTATATTGAACAGTAGATTCGAGAGTGCATCACCCTGCTTCAATCCATCTACACGGTAACCGGAATATACTCTTTTAGGACTATAAAGTACGCATAATGTTGGAAAGGGAACTACGCATTAAAGGAGTATATTTTGTTTACTCATTATGAGTATATATACTTATACGTCAAATGATGCGTACTTTTTACTCCTTTCCCAAACTAAAAATGTGTATTTTTACTACCAATGACAATAATAAAAATGTATACTTTTTACTCTTCATTTGATTTTTAATACTAAAGGAAGCCGATTTCTTTATTTTCAGGTAATTAAAATAGAATAGAGCTTTGATACAGTCATATTTATTGATCCAAATTATTGTCCTTGTCCTCCAAGCCTCCTACGCAATGTAGGGAATGGCACGGAAGCAGCAAGATTTTACAGCCCATATATTTTCTGGTAAATCCTGCTGTTTCCATTTCGCTTATACTCCGTTTGGGACTTTAATGCCGTCCGGAATGCACACACAGAATCTGCAGTGGGCTCATCACTTGCTTAGCATTCAATTCGGGCGTCTCCACTTCTCGACACTTCAGGGGTTTCGAAGACACCTCTACCGGATCTAATTAGCTCCGGGCCCACACGGGTTTCCGTTCTTCCTTCTCAGCTCTTTTACGAGAAACTTTTGATTTTTCGAGCATGCATCGAGCTTCGTTCCTTGAATACCTGGATCTCCGATCAAATCCTTGTATTCGGCCTCTGCTACCTGGATGCGCTGGAAGGATACGATACAGGTAGGGGTTGGCATAAATCTGCAAAAGGAAGCATAATTTAAGCATTTAATTCCCAGGCATGTTCCCCAACTTCAAGCAAAACGCACCTGTTTAGCAATGTCCATGATATACTCATTCAGATACATTGTTGGGCAATGAGCCATCAGATCCTTAATTGGGAAAACCTTTAAATATATATTTTCAATTACAGAACAAGAAACAAATTAAGAATATAAACTTACCAGCGCCACAAAATTATCCTTCCAGCGTTAATTTTATTCACTAGTCGCTTTTTAATAAATTTTCATTTTTTCTCACACACCGCTGGTGCCGTAAATTAACTTGGTTATGTTTTGTTATGGAATTTTCTTTCTCTAAAACACTACTTTTTACGCATTTTTATTCCGGTTACATTCTCAGAAAGGAGTGAAAAATATTCTCCACCAATGCTTTAAAAGTACACATTTTTTGACGTATGCAATAATCTCAAATATGATTAAAAGTGCTCCTAAAATGAGTATTCTGATGTTACCGTGTAAGGTAACAAATGACGTCGATATTTCATCCGCAACTCTTACACTTGATTTCGATCCGTCCAACGTTATACGAATCAGTCGTATCAGTTTCGCCGGAAAACCATGTTCAAGCATAATTTGCCATAATTCATTCCGTTTCTGAATCGTACGCCGCCTTGAAATTAATAAACGATGATGTGTCTGCAAGTTGTACTCCCGGAATTTATCAAGGTTTGTCTCAGGGTAAACATTTGATCCGTCGTTGATCGCCCTCACGAAAACCTGCTTGGTATTCGCCGACGAAGGACTCTTCAAGCGGTCTCAATCTGTTGAACAGAATACGGACATAATTTTGTACGCCGAATTAAGGAGGTTATTCCTCGGTAATGGCGCACTCCAGTCTGTGCCTTTTCTTAAAGAGAGGGCAAATGAGGTTCAACCAGCTAGCAGGCATTTCCTCGTCTTCCATATTCTCGACATAATATGGTGCAGAACTTCATAAAGCTGCTCACTGCCATGTTTGAGAAGTTCAGCCGGAGCTGGTCCTTCCCCACAGCCTTATTGTTTTCGGCTCTTTGACAGCAACCTCATCTGGTGAGGTGACTTCACAGCTTGTCCATCGTCGCTAATATTTATTCTGTTCACCGATGCACGTCACTTCCTCCATTCACAAAGTCTCGAAGTTTTGCTTCCATCTGGCAGCCACTTCAGTTTTATCTGTCAGCAAATTCCCTTGTTGGTCGTTGCACATGACGGGAGATGGCGCTGTCTTTCTCGCATGCCATTGACAGACTCATAAAACCTCCACTTATCGTTCTGTTCCATTTTTCCTGCGCCTCACTAATAACTTGTTCTTCGTACTCTTTTTTCTTCCTGCGTGGGTTCGTTGTTCGACTCTTGCTTCCTTGTACCGATCTCTATTCGATCGGTACCTGCACCAACATCCGGCTATCACGTTCTTCTCGTCTGTCACTCTCTGACACTCCACATCGAACCACCCGTCCTGGTCGCCTCTGTGCAGTGCCTACCACTTCTCGTGCTGTTGTGCTCACCGCTCCTGGATCGACTCCATAGATCGTTGTTGTTGTCGCTAACTTGATTGCACTTATCCGTTCGTCGAGCTTCTGGCGGTACTCAGCCGATACTCCTTCCGCCGACAATCGCTGGATATTGCGCATCGTTCGCTGATCTTCGTTCGATACAGTTGACAACCGTGATCGAATTTTGACAACGAGGTAGTGATCAGAATCATGTTCGGACCTCTGAATGTCCGCACATCGATAACATCAAGAAATGGCGCCCATCCACCAGAACATGGTCTATCTGGTTAAGTTTCACCATTTGGGTGTCTCCAGGTGTGCTTTCGGATGTTCTTTCGTGCAAAGTAGGTGCTACTGATGGCCATCCCTCTGGCAGCAAAAATTTACTGCCGTAGGCCGTTGTCTGGTAGCGGGTAGCTCTCCCTACCGATTATGGGACGGAAAAAGTCCTCTACCGACCTGAGCGTTAGCGTCTCCGATAACAATTTTCACGTCATGCTTTGGGCACTCTCCATAGGCTTTATCAAGACATTCAAAACGTGTCCTTCACGTCGTCGGATTTATCGTTTGTCGGTGCGTAAACGTTGATTAGGCTGTAATTGAAGAATTTGCCCGTATCCTCAAGACACAGATTCGTTCCTAATGGGTTTCCACCATCACTCCTTCATCTGCCCCATCACTACGAAACCAACTCCATGCTCTGCTTTTTCACCGCCGCTGTGATGGATGTTATACTTGAATGCAGTATTGGTCGTGGGGTCCACGGCTCGGAATTCACGTTCTCGGATCTAGGCCATCGGACTTCTTGAATAGCACCACGTTCACTCAACCTTCTGCAGTTCACAGCCAGAAGGCTCACTCGTCCAGGTTCATTTAGGGTCCTGACATTCCAGTTACCGAGTTTCCAATCATAGTCCTTATTTCGTTGCCGGGTCGGTTATAAATAACGTTCTCTTTTCTTCTATCTCCATTTTCGTGTATTTGAGAGGCTTCAGTAAGCTACCTTACCGGGTCGCGTTACCTACATCGCGATGATGGGCTGCCACCTGGTATAGCTGACGCGATACAGCATTTCGTTAATCAGTCGCTGGGTACCAGGCAGACGCTGTTTGAACCGCACCTCTGGTGAACATACGCTCGAGGCGTACCTTCTCCTCTAGCTGATGTCAGAAGGACAACAGTGCCCAGGCTCACTACCAGCTAAGTACACAACCCTTAGCTGGCGGTCTTTTATCATCGGACGACCCGTGGAAGCGTGAGATAGAGACTTGTGGACCATAGCTCTGTTGGGCGCTCCTTCTGATGTCAACCACCATTTGCAGCCCAATAGATGTATTATTACAAGCATAAAGCTCAGGGTTACTTGGGTTGTTACATGAAAAAGAATACGCAACACTATTAACCAAAGACATGTCGTGCTCGTATATATATTCACAGTCAATGGAGCTTCATTAAATTCCTACAAAGATCCCGACCGAGAGGAATAGAAGGTTATGTACAAGACAGGACCAACGTTTGTTTATTTATTACCAGACTAAGGCCGTAGTGGCCTGTGCAGTACAAAAGAGTCTTCTCCATTCAGCTCGGTCCTGGCTCACGTCGCCAACCACGATCTGCGGAGGGTCCTCAATCTCCTCCACCTGACGTATCCACCTTGCCCGCTGTGCACCTCGCCTTCTTGTCCCGGCCCACCGCAGTCTTCCGATTTTCGCGGTGTGAACGATGAATGGTTCTCCCAACAGATGATGCAACTCGTGATTCATTCGCCTCCACGTACCGTCCATATCTACCCCCCCATAGATGGTTTCCTTTGAAACTCTCAGTGCGCGTGGTCCTCCACGGCATCGTCCAGGTCTCTGTCCGTAGGAACTACCGGTCTAATAAGCGTTTTGTAGATGTCAGTTTGGTACGGCGGCGAGCTCTGTTCGATCAGAGCGTTTTGAGGAGTCAAAATACGTACGATTTCCTGCCGATTCTAGCAATACGTAACTTCCG
>NW_026943205.1:815867-884194 GCF_024139115.2 Armigeres subalbatus
AACTCGCATCCGACCATCATCGAGCACAGAATGACAAAAAAATGCGCTCACTTTTATGCATATTCGCAGACCCACCCACCGGCAGTTCTATCGCTGGTGACGATGCTGTCGCTGTGTAGGTAAACACAGCGAACGAACGAACGAAACGAAAATTGCGGAGCAAAAGACGTCAGTACGCGCTGCTGTCACAAATTGTAATGACTCGCACACGGCAGGCACTGCTTCTTTTATACACGAAGAAAATCTTCCAGTAGACCCGACCCAAGAATTGAAATTCTCAGTAGCTAATCGTTAATAATCTTAAGTTTCAATAAAATAGGCAAAATGGTGAGAGAGGTCCAAGTCGAGATATATTTCTTAAAAATCCATCGAAAGATAAAGGCGCTAGAAACGTTCAAAATCTTCCTTCCAGCGTAACGCTCTCGATTTAAAATCTAAATGACACCAGATAGTAAAGAAAGACGTAAGTCCTACGTCAAAAGAGTAAAGAGTGCATGGTGCCGCGCATGCGGCCGAATGCACGAGAATGGCCCAGCCACAGCCACGGTTATGCCCTTCGTACGTCCTTTTACCCACACCGAAATTGACTATTTTGGTCCTCTCATCGTAAAGCAAGGACGAGCCATGTGAAAAGATGAGTGGCGATTTTACATGCCTCACACTTCGTTCGGTACACCTTGAAGATTACATCTTTTAACGATTCAGTCGTAAAATGGCTATTCGTCGCTTCATCGATAAACCGGGTGCTCCGCAAAACATCTTCAGTGACAATGGAACCTATTTTCGTGGTGCCGCCAGGGAGCTGGCTGCAGAAATGAAATCCATCAATCAGGCCATCGCAAGTACAGGGTGTTCAATAAGTTCGAATACAAATGTTTGATCATTGTGTTTGTGCTAATACATATTCTGTATTAGTATTGACGTCAGCGTTAGCGGTATACACGGAACCGCGAAACAACTTACTTTACGGTTCCTTTCACTCAAAACGCCCTTGCGTGGAAGAAGCCAAAATAAGTAAAATGCGAAAAAATCCGATTAGTACTTTGCCTTTACTCCGTGTTGAATTTTCACCCACTATGAAGTTCCACCTACTCAAATTTATGTTATTTTCACTCACCGGGACATGGTGAAAACAACTCAAATTTGGCTTCTTCCACGGAACACAACGATGGGTCGATGTAGCTCTCTTTATAATACAAAAGTTACCTACTATTGAGTTAAAATTCGAACTTGTTTAGTTGAGTTCTTTAAACTTAGGTTTTTATTTTCAAATTGTTATGTGTGTGGAGATGATCTACTTGTTGTTTGTTTATTACACGCGTTGAAAATGGATTGGGGCATCATAAATAGCGTTTTTGAATGTCAAAATCATTGTGGCGTACTAAAAACTGAGGTTTTGACGATTGATGCCCCAGTGGCCGGTGCAAGACGGAGATGAGCCCTACGTGTTCCAATAGGACGTTAACCCTTTATACACGGAAATTGCGATTTCAGCCTAATATGGGGACAATTTCATCGACTTTTTGGACAAAACATTGCACCTCCCAGCTTCCCGGATTTGAACCCTCTTAACTTTTTGTTTGGTCCTTTATTATGTTAAAGCTGCATGAATACAAGGCAAGAACTGGACCAGTCAAGACGTAATTATCAAAATCTGGAAGGAAATGCCATGTAGATCGTGCGTGCTTGCGATGGGTTTTAGAAACGTTTAAAGCTCGTAAGAAGTATAAAATAGAGGTCATTCAAAAGAAATGTTACAAACGTTCCTTATAAACAATACTTCCAATGGAATGCAACTGGGAAAAGAAATAATTTCAACTAAATTTTTAAACATTTTTGAAAGTGTATTCGAACTTATTGAACCTGTTGTCGTATCCATCCGGGAGCCGATAAGCACCAGCCAAAACATAGCCGTTTCAAAATACACAATAAAGAACGCGACTTCCTTTCGTCCGAAACTTCGTCTCAGAATGCCCATATCCATATCCATTCACCCATTCATCCAGCCTTCATTATTTGTCACGAATATTCCTTCCACTCTAACACACGTTCATTCGTCATCATTTGATGCACTGAAACTCTGTCACGTCTTCGTCGTCTTCTTCCTCAATTGTATACAGCGTTCGAGGCGATCGAGATGAAACGAGATCGCTGCTTCGTGTGAACATACATTACTTTTCCTCGCGAAATCATCTGGTAAGTGTAATCATTCTGATGACAAATCATTTTCTTTCAAGTAGTTAAGGGCGGCATCAATCTTTTATTTCTTGACTGTTAATTAACTACTGACACGAACCGATAATATATTTATCATGATTATATTTATCATGATGTAATGATTTCGTTAATTCTGCAATATTGATCAATACAAAATCAATATTCAGTTACACGTCCCTTCACTACACCTGTGTATCTACCAACGCTGACATGGACTGGTATTTCAACCCACCAGCTCATGGGAGGTGTGTGGGAGCGAAATGTTCGCTCTAAAGATGCACACCGTGAAAAGCTGCACGACGAAGGGCTTTCCACATTACTCACGGAAGCTTCTATGATTGTTAATTCACGGCCTCTTATGGAACGTACACACGGTCAAGCAGTTGACCAACATTGACTCCACCTCCGTTTATTCAAACATTCATCAAGTTTTATCAACACCGACACGAACAATCAATTTATTCGACCAACAATATCCACACACGAAGACCGAAGCACCAACTCGAGCACCAACCATCAAAATATATGGGGTTTGTGCAACTTCACTAAAATCAAACATGTTCGGCGAACCTTGACTCCACCCCGACAACTCAAACCAAAATCAAACCGTTTTATTTTTCCAACGAGCTGCCAACTGTCAAATGGTTGTTCGAACAACTTCACACACGTTCCAACAAAGCAGCAACCGAAGCGTTTTCTTGGGGGTGGAGTCAATGTTCGTCGAACTGCTTGACTGGTGTGTACGTAGCATTACATTTGTTCCGCTAGTCTCCTGGACATGAGGTCCTGACTCCGAACAACTTCTTGCTGATGTTCGTCCGCTTCAAGTGGGTGATCTGGTAGTGATCGTTGACGAAAGTGTACGAAATGGCTGGCTTCGTGGACGAATTATCAAGACATATCAACCGGTATCGACGAACAAGTACGTAAAGTAGACGATCAGACTGAGTCAGGACTACTACAACGATCGAAGTAGCTCTTCTAGATGTGGTGGAGAATGGTAATGCCAACTGATGCATGGGTGTTGACGCACGCAAAAGGCCCTTAGATCTGTGGTCTCAGCATACTACTACATCTACCAACTCATCATAGGTTTGAATACGGAACACGTACCTAAGAACAAAGTAAGAAGAGAAATTACGCTATTGTGAGAGAAGATAGTCATTTAAAATCACCTAAATCAATATTATATAACTACCTTTGCTTATTTTCTACCTTAAAATTAGTAAACCAACAGCACCGCTCTCTTAATTTGTTGTTATTAGCTGAGCAAACAGGTAACATTTGTATACGCTAGTGCAATGCCGAACAGCTCATTTTCAACTTTAATTTTATATAGGTCGTATAATTTATAAGTCAAAGGTTGAATGTTTCCTATACTATTCTGTGAGAATCAGTTTATTTGGCGTAATTAGATATTATCCATAGATAATTGTGAACTAAATGTATTCACCCGAACAGTTACCACAACAAAATCTCATTATTGGCAAAGGTGAAGGGCAACAAACGCTCAAGTTATTGAGAAAATTTAATTGTTAGTAACAATAATAAGTATGTTGCAATAATAAAATGAAATACATTTTTAGTCGAGTCTCGATACAATCGGACTGCGTAATAGTTAACAACTAGCTTATAAAGAAAATTTAACGGAATTCCGCGGAATTTCGAAATTAATTTAGACTTAAACCATACCAAATATTATATATTAACAATATAGTCCACTCCTGGGTTGTACCGTATCTATCACATTACCATTAAGATAGCCTAATGAGATGGTTAAATGTTCGAGAATTTTTGAAAAGAAGCTCAAAATAAAGAAAATAGATATTATTATTTATTTATTTATTCAGACCAAGGCCGAAGTGGCGTGCGGTATATAAGAGTCTTCTCCATTCGGCTCGGTCCATGGCTACACGTCGCCAACCACGCAGTCTACGGAGGGTCCGCAAGTCATCTTCCACCTGATCGATCCACCTGCCGCTGCGCACCTCTCTTGTGCCGTCGGATCGTTGTCGAGAACCATTTCACCGGGTTACTGTCCGACATTCTCTGTGCCCGGCCCATCGCAGTCGTCCGATTTTCGCGGTGTGAACGATGGATGGTTCTCCCAACAGTGATGCAATTCGTGGTCATTCGCCTCCACGTAACGTCCGCCATCTGCACCCCATAGATGGTAGCAGCACTTTCCTTGAAACTCCAGTGCGCGTTGGTCCTCCACGAGCATCGTCCAGGTCTCGTGTCCGTAGAGGACTACCGGTCTAATAGTGTTTTGTAGATTGTCAGTTTGGTACGGCGGCGAACTCTATTCGATCGGAGCGTCTTGCGGAGTCCAAAGTACGTATGATTTTGCCACTATGTCTCCGAATTTCTCTGCTGTGTCATTTTCGGCAGTCACCAGTGAGCCCAAGATGCAAATTCTTCTACCACCTCGATTTTGTCACCACGATGCAAACTCGCGGTGGGTGGCTCTTACTGTCTCTCTTGAACCTCTCCTATCATGTACTTCGTCTTCGACGTGTTGATGACCAGTCCGATCCGCTTAGCTTCCTCTTCAGTCTGATGTAGGCTTCCTCCATCTCTCAAAGTTACGTGCCATAATATCTATGTCGTCGGCGAAACCAAATACTGGACGGAATTATTGAAAATTGTACCACTTGTTAATCCCTGCCTTCGTATTACCCTTCCAAAGCGATGTTGAATAGCAAACACGAAAGACCATCATCTTGCCGTAACCCTCTGCGGGTTTCGAAGGGACGAGAATGCCCTGAAACTCGAACTACGCACATCACCCGATCCATCGTCGCTTTGATCAATCGTGTCAGTTTGTCCGGAACATGTGTTCGCATTAGCTGCCATAGCTGGTCCCGATCGATTGTATCATGCGGCTTTGAGTCGATGAATAGATGATGTGTGGGCACGTTGTATTCGCGGCATTTCTGCATACCTGCGAATGGCGAACACCTGGTCCGTGGTGGAGCGTTCGCCCATAAACCCGCCTGGTACTGCCCCACGAACCCCTTTGCAGTTGGTGCTAGTCGACGGCATAAAATTTGGGAGAGTACCTTGTAGGCGGCGTTCACCAATGTGATTGCGCGGTAGTTGCACAATCCAGCTTATCTCCCTTTTGTAGATGGACACGACACCTTCCATCCATCCTGCGGCAAAACTCTCTCCTCCCAAATCTTGGTAATGACCCAGTGCCTCACCACGTGTTAAATAGCTCTCTGAGTTGGTCAACCCAGGGGCTTTGTTGTTCTCAGCCGGCCAATCTCCTCCTGGATTTCCTGGAGATCCGGAGCCGGTAGAATTATGTCCTGCGCGTTCTCCCAGGTCCATCACCATACCGCCATCTTCGTCTGCCACATCGCCATTCAGGTGCTCTGAAAAAGAAAATAGATGAAGAGGCATAGCCCCCTAAGCATTGGGGCGTTAAGCACATGCAAAATTGGTACATTGGCTTAGAAACCTCGTAGTTAACAACTGTGGAAGTGCTCAATGAACACTTACCTGCGAGGCGATAATGTCTCAGTAAAGGATGTAATTCCAATAAGAAGAAGAAGAAGAACCCTCTTCCATAGCCTCCCCTTTGCCATAATGACCCTTCAAACCGCTCAATAATATTCTCCTTCAGGATATAAAATGTCTGTAGGTAATTTGGTTGAAATCGGTCAAGAAGTTCAAAGGAAGAAGAAGTAGAAGCGAACTGCATACATACAAACACTCAAAGACCAGTTTGTTTTGAAGCACCTCAGAATATTTTTTTCATTTTTTACACAGCTTGACCAAATTAAATTTCTAAAAATAAATCAAACTCTTTGTCCAGATCCCTTTCTCAAAGTGTACGTGATTCAAAAGAAGCCCTTGTTAGGTTTCCATTTGACTCCTGTTCTCACATTCTTCGACTAGCAAAATGTCGACACGTGCCGCCGTCTGTTTGGTACGATATGGGAATAGGAAAAAAGAAACGTAACGCACGTACCTGACACAGTTATAGCTTTGAACTTTCGTCGTAGAAAATAAAGATCACCATGATTCATGATTGTGGCAGACCGGCAGGCGCCGTTAGTAACAACGCTTTTCGATTTCTCTCTTGTGTAGCCGCAGTTACTCTCACAAACCTGCTTCACGCACACAGTTCGTTACCCTCCTTTCCATCGACGTTGCGGAATAGAGAGCACATTTCGGCGTGACTAAATGAGGACCCAAGTGCTTAATTCACACCTCCACAAACTGCAGAACCTTAAACTTTCTTCAAATAAACTGAGATAAAAACACGTACTTCTAAGTCTTGTAGACCATTTTCACTTGTTACACCAAGTTCACTTCCTCCCTACGAAGGCCCCCACGTTTATTCTGTCGTCTGATTTTGGAAGACGACGACGAGACAAGACGCGTTAGATTAGTATAAGTGTCCGTCGTAGCACAAGAAGTGAAACTAAGGAGCACGTGATTTTTGTTATTTCTCCTAACGTGACTCTGCGAGTTTATCAACAACTGGTGCCCTAGTCTGTGTAGCCCTGCATCCAACACTGCCTGATTATCCCTGTTGCTGGATATGCTTTTCGGTATGTGGTTGTCTACCAGCAACCAGACGCCAACGAGCAACCCCATCGGGAAAGTTTCGAAATCGAGACTTGCTTTCCTGTGAGAGGAGACAGTTGCACACTACGGTAATCGTTCAGCCTCCTAGTGAGATGGTTCATATCGAATGCAACAGTCTGCTTATTGGTTTTGGGTAAATTTAGTTCTGATGATCCCATAGTGCTTGAAGCAACATCAGCCAGTCTGTTAGACATCAATCGACCAGGTTGGCTAATTGGACCTGTTGTCTGAGGTAAATCTATATCGAACAAACGTATGGTAAGCGAAAGGCATAGTATGCTTTGAGAGATAGTGTTGCATCAATTCAACTCATGTTTTGAAGTATCAACAATATTTTCCTGAAAAGTATAGAAGAACAGCTTTCTGCCACTATATTTACATCACAGAAATATATTCCTTTCAATTATGAATTAACAATTTGGACCTGTCAATAATACCACTATTGGTACACCGACCCTAACAGAATAAAAAAAAACGGCTGCTTGTTTACTCGTGTTTAAAAAAGCTCTGTTCAATATTATTGTAATTATTCAATAACTAAATTCATGCACGGTGTCGTTTGAATGTGAGAAAACAAAGAAAGATTGCAATACGCAAATTTTCTTCATATAAAAGTGCCCAGAGTTTGGGTCCATTGATCTAGTTCGGTGTGAAAATTCGACCATGGTAGAGCAGCTCTGGTAGTGCGCGCAATATAAACAGTTGAAGAACAGCTCGTAGAACACGGAGACATGGCGAAGAATCAGTGGCCGTATGTCCACGTGCTGACGGTTGTGCTAGTGGTGGCTTCAGTCTCGCTGACGCGGGCAAGTGATGCCACAGACTTTCGGGTGTTTGATTTCGGTGATGAAGACACAGAGTTCTTTAGCAGTTCGGCATATGAAAAGGCATTCAATGATCATAGTTCGTACTTCCCGACGGATTTGAATCTCGGTGCATTGGACCTCATTTCGGCTACGCCAAACTTTGCGAAGTTCCCGTCTCACATTGACCCTAGTGATGTTGAAGTGGCGCGTGCTAAGCGTAAAACAGTAACATCTAGTGAAGAACAGACAAGTGAAGAAGAGGATGGTGATGAGAAGAGCGATTCTAGTGAAGGAGCTGATGGCTATGTAGATCGTTACGAACGTTTCGTCAGTCATAACTTCAAAGATCGTGACGAACCGAAACAGAAAGATGAAGTTAAAGGCGATGGAGCGAACTACTCGTATCGCTTTGACTACTCTCCATCGGATGATTATGAAAGAATCAAGCAGGAGTCTGAATCACAGAGCCGTCAGCTGGCTAAGGACCCAAAAAATTGTAAGTCCTTTAAACAGGATGGCATGTTATGTCACGTGTGCCGTGATCCCGCTACGGATACGACGTCCGAATCTTGTGCTTACGCTACTGTTCCACATCACAAGAAGTTTGCCTTCGTAAAGCAGAAGAACTATAATAGCAAAGATCATGAGAAGGATGACGATGAAGAGGGAGAACACGACGAAGGAGCTCGAGAAGATGATACTGAGGATGAAGATGATGACGGAGATCAAATCGAGAAAACGACGAAACCATCTACACCGGCCAAACAACAAACTCAAACAGGAAAGATATCAAATTTACCACAGAAACGTAAAGTAATTCCGACAAAGAAGTCTGTGGTGCATCATAAACCGGGTCAAGATGCCATCAATGGAGGTGGATACCGGTACCAACCGGTTGACATGCGTTCAAACAAACAGAGGTCACAGTCGGATGCCACTGCAGCTATCCACCCTGCGTATTACGATTTCTATACACAATTCTTCCCAGCAATGCATGGTGAAGGATCCGGCCGTAGTCAGAAGATGCAGCGGCAGCAGGAGGTACCTGCAAACAACGAGGACGTGTACGTGCTAAACTATCAAAACCAGGATCAGGTGGCAAAGGTGCTGGCCGACTTTGAGTCACGTGATTGGTCTAACTGCAAAAAAGGTAAGGGACAAGTAGGGTGCATGTAAGGAATAATCTTGTTGAAAAACACTTTCTCTCGCCCAAATATAGAATTGTTGTGTAAATCACTGAACAAATTGTTCAATAATGTCATCAACAGTATAGGCATTGGAGTAAAAAAAAAAAGGAACTATTTCAATTACCATTTATGAATTTCTGTTCATTCAGGTATGACATTTCATCGGAAGATTTTGTACGCATTGTCTCAATTTCTATGACCATTTGTGTAGCAAGGTGTTGAACTTGTCGTAGCAAAATGTAAATGTAAATTAAGTTCTCCCTCCACATTAATTCAGAGTTTTTTTTTCGAAAATTCCAAAGAAAATATTTTTGAAATCTCTGGAGCTCATGTGCCTGTCACGGCTTCCACACCACTAAACAAGCCGTCCACAACCAGAGCGTTAGGCAAGAAGATGCACGCTTCGATAGGTGCTGTTTCATAGATGGTCTTAATGCCTCCCTTTCACATTCAGTCGCTTCATACTGGTTCGCGCACTAGCGAAAGGCTTTCAATCTGTTGATTTTCAAGAACACTAACTTTCGATTATCTCTCATACTTTGAGTAGGACTGACTGATGAAGCGAATAAACAAATCAATCGTCATAATCACGGTCCTAAAATCTGTTTCAATTTGTTTTTTCATGAAACTTGGCCTCGGAGAGGACTTGCAAGTAAGGACTGTTCAGTTTATAAAGAGGACACCTTGTATTGTCGATGTTTTTTAACTATATTTTAGAAGTCGGTTTTTTGTTTGATGATTATATAATATGACCGTCTAGAAATGAAATCCAAAGATCAGGGAAACAATTCTAATTCAGAAATTTGAGATATTTATTACAATCTCAATTTAATGGATTTAAAACAGTTCCAATCGCTTATATTCCGTTTTCGTACTGTCGCAGGTTCTACTGTTTCTGAATGTCGATAAATCATTGAGAGTGTGTTTCTTTCCGATCTTCTTGACGATTTCGTTAACACGCCGCTTTAATTTTTATTACAAACGTTGAATATTGCTTATAAAAAAATCTGTTGTCAAAATTATGTTTACCCGTAATTCGAGATGCTTTGACAATAGGCGTCATTTTGTTGGATTTAAACTATTTTATCTCTTTCCAGAATTTGTTGTATTGAAATCTAACAGATTTGTATTATTTTGATACAATATCTGTATAAAAGGTTGTAGAATTCTATATGCCACGATTTCATACAACGATTGTCAGATTTGTTTTTGGGTGTAGGTGTGTGTCGGCAAAGGATGAACCACGAGCTCGCCCCACTATACGGCGAACTCAGTATTCGGAAGGAGTCAAAAGCTGGAAAGTTACTACGGGCAGGGCATGTTGCAAGAATGCCGGACAGCAACCTTACGACGATGGCGTTCGTTTCCTATCCGACAGGTACTAGAAATGATGGAGCACAACGAGCTAGGTGGGTATAGTGGCTATAACGCTAACGAAATCGAGTGAACTCCATCAATGTTTTCGAGGTTTTACCAGGTTTTGGCTTTTGGGACAGCGACAGCAACTATTTTCTTCGTTTTCAGAGCAGCTGGAATTTAGGCAGTTTGATTTTACTAACAGGGTTACCGTCACTATCCACTTCTGCAAAAGCAGTGCCACTGACAGTTTTCGATCCATATGTCAAGCCTAGATATCCGTAGCTAGATGGGTGTCAGGCCATTCGGCCGAAAATCATTAGGTCAAATGACCATTAGGCCAAATGAGAAGTGAGAAGTCAGTTCTTTCGTTTTCCCCTCCATTCTTCTTTCTTCCTCCTTCGTTTATTTCACTTTCTTCATCCCTCTTCCTTCTATTTTCTTGCTTTTCTCCTTATTTCTTTCTTCTCTCTTCTTTTTTCTTCCTTCTTTCTTACTTCTTCCTTTCTTCTTTCTTCCTTCTTATCCCTTCTTTCTTCCTTCTTTGTTTCTTCTTCATGTTTCTTTCTTCCTTCTTTCTTCTTTCTTTCTTCCTTTTTTCCTTCTTTCTTCTTTCTTTCTACTTTCTTTTTTCCTTCTTTCATCCTTCTTTCGTTATTCTTTCTTCCTTCTTTTTTCTTTCTTTCTCCCTTCGTTCTTTCTTCTTTCTTTCTTCCTTTTTTCTTCCTTCTTCCTTTTTTCTTCCTTCTTTCTGCCTTTCTGAATTATATTTCTGAATTATTGCTATTTATTTATTTTTTTATTTATTATTATACATCAACAGGCTTGTTGCTGCCCCAATGATGTTATGGATGAAATACAATATAATACAATATTCATAATAAAAACATACAGATAGTCAAGTCATGGCAACACACATTAATATAGCTAATAAGCTTGGTCATTAAAAAACAATAAAATTTACGCCGGAGAACCTCTCGGGACAAATGGAAATCAAACACTTGGGAAACTTGATTGAACATCCGCTGCAAACCGCCTAAAGCTCCTTCCTGACCGTAATTTGTTCGATGGTGTCTTGGCCTCAACATTACATAGTTACGAAGAGCTCTCGGACGGGCGTTCAGGTTGATAAGCTCAAGAAGAACCTTTGACTCAACCCTGCCTTGTACGACGTCAGCAATGGTAAATGCTCTGGTGACGTTCCTTCTAACTTGCAAAGTGTCAAGGTTGATCAGGCGACAGCGGCTCTCATAGCTTGGTAACTGGAAAGGGTCACTCCACGGCAGCCTTCGAAGTGCGTACCGAAGAAAACGACGCTGAACGGATTCCAATCGTTCCACACCATTGTTGTAGTATGGGCTCCAAACGGCTGAACAATACTCTAGAGTGGGGCGCACTAAAGAGCAATATAGCGATTTCAAGCAATATATGTCAGAGAAAGTTTTAGCGATTCGAAACACAACTGCAAGAGCTCTTGAAGCCTTATCGACGACGTATGCGATGTGCTGCTTGTAAGTCAGTTGTGAATCCAGGATTACCCCGAGAACCTTCACGTGATTCACGCGCTCGATTGTCGTTCCGCTCGTTTCCGATCGGCTCTTTCTTTCGAGAAAAAGTAATAACGGAGCACTTTGTCGGGTTGATCACCATTCGATTCAATGAACACCAATTTGCGACGGCGTCGAGTTGGCGTTGCAGGTCTACGCAATCTGCATATGAGCGGATCTTCAGATAAATTTTGAGGTCGTCTGCATAGGACAACCGTGGGCCTTCGATAACAGAATTCACATCGTTGAGCAGAGCAGAAAGATCAATGGTCCCAGGTGACTGCCCTGCGGAATGCCAGAGGTGGCACTAAACATAGGTGAATAACAGTCTTCTAAAGTAACCGTTAGTTTCCGATCCGTAAGATAGGAACGGAACCAGCTAAGAAGATTGCCGTTGATTCCAATTCTCTCGAGCTTAGCGATTGCAATCTCATGGTTCACCTTATCGAAAGCGGCAGATAGATCCGTGTAAATAACATCCGTTTGAGCTCGTTCTAGTAAGCTGTCGGTAACATACGAAGTTAGACACAGTAGATTTGTCGTGGTGGATCGACCGACAATGAACCCATGTTGATCATCGCTCAGGTACTGCTTACAATGGAATATAGCATTGGATCCATGACAACCAACTCAAATAATTTTGAAACAGCGCTCAACAGCGTAGTTATTGACGTCACGCTTGCTGCCTTTTTTGTAGACTGGAAACATTTGCGCCTTTTTCCAACATGACGGGAACAAACCGGTTGACAGAGAAAGCTGGAAAATGCATCGAAGTGGAGAAAGCAGGGAAACTTCCACGCTGCTTAGCGTCTTATTTGTGACCGGAACATTATCTGCGGCAAGTGAGAAGTGATCGGCAGGGAACTCTTCATTTGAGAAAACGCTGGCAAACTTAGCAGAGAATAGGCTACAGATATCTTGTTGCGTCGAAGCCGATACGTCGTCCAATACCACAGATGAAGGCAATCCTTTCTCCTTTCGTTGCTTATTAACGTAATTCCAAAAGGATTTTGGATGTGATCGGAGCCTAGATTGAATTCCCTGCTCGTATCGGTGATAAGAGGTCTTACTCAAGCGTTTGTATTCGTAGTTCAGCCTGACATAGTGTTGTTTCAGCGGGAGTGTACGATATTTGGTAAATCTTTTGAGTGCGGCCTTCTTCATTCTTTTTAGCAAACGTAATTCATTTGTCATCCAAGGAACGCGGGAGCCATCGCGAACAATCTTCTTCGGGACATGCCGATCTATAACATAAGCCAAGACGTGCGAGAAAGTTTGTGCAGCGAATTGACGTCGTCTGAATCCAGAATATGCTCCCAATCCAAATTAGACAACACAGCTTCTATACTACGGTGGTCTGCCTTCCGAAAATCGTACGAAACTGCCGATGAAGTGATGGAGAATTCAAGAGAACCATAATTCTTGACTGCGATAACTAATGCGGGATGATGTGGAACGAGCTTTACTAATGGTGCGGGTGCAGTTGAAATGAAAGGAGCAGTGTCGAAGCCGTTAACAAAGCAAAGATCCAAAATGCGATTGTTGTCATTAGTCACGTTGTTGATCTGGAACATATCTGCAGAACTATAGCTGTCAATAAACGTGACGGCTCCAGGATGAAAAGTGGAGAGTGCATGATCTGGATAGAGGAAACCACTATGAATCGGAATCCAAGCGACGCCCGAAAGGTTGAATACCCCAATACCACAATTTCGTCACAAGGGGCCGCGTTGCTCGACACAGTACTAACTGACCGGCAATGTGCATCGATGAGATAAAGATCTCGAGTACGGTCTGGAGGAATGTAGGCAGCACAGAGTAACAGGTGACGGTTTTTGAGTGCGATGGATACCCAAACCTGCTCGACGGAATTCCAAGCGTCATCCACAATGGCTTTCGCCTTTAGTCTCGTCCTAACAGCGACAAGCACTCCTCCTCCTATAGCTTTCGCGCTGTTGTTTGAGTTGCGATCACATCGGAATACCTCGTACCCGTCCCCGAAAACGTAACCAGAAAGCGTTCTATAATCTAGCCATGTCTCAACAAGCACGATGATGTCGTAGCATTGGTCCAGAGCGGCTAAATGATAGTCTTCAATACGACTATTCATCCCTCCCACATTTTGGTAGTATATGTTGAGATCGGAATTCGGGTACCCGGATGATGGAGCACTGGAAATCGAAACACTATCAGGTAGGGTAACGATTGCACGCTCGTTGTACTTGCCTGACGATGGAGTTCGGAAGACCTCATTCCCAACTCAGACGCAGGACCGGGACGGATGTTGGACGCTGGCAGGAAGGGCTCGACTGCGCTGAGAGGGATAGAGGCTTCCTCAGAGCTAGCGGCAAGATTGCGTCCCGATGTCCGACTTGAAATTTCCAAGTGATGTTGGCTGAACGAGTGACTGAGAGCGAGAAACGGATCAGAGAGTGGATTGTTCCGTGGTGCTGTGTACTTGCCTGACGATGGAGTTCGGAAGACCTCATCTCCCAAAACAGACGCAGGACTGGGACGGCTGTTGGTCGCTGTCAGGAAGGGCTCTACTGCGCTGAGAGGGATAGAAGCTTCCTCAGAGCTAGCGGCAAGATTGCGTCCCGATGTTCGACTTGTAAGTTTCAAGTGAGGCTGACTAGATATAGAATCGTAGTTTATTCCGAGTTCGCAAGACGTACTGCTGATCCGTTTTTTGGGTTGGGTTCGAATGGTCGGACAGAAATTCCTTCCGGCCAATACCATGAGTCGCTGACTTCACTAGTTGCAGATTTAGGTACAGTCACTTTAAAGGACACGAAAGACAAATCGTTGATGTGCTTTCCACGAGGAACGAGCTTTGTCACTTTTACAACGGATGAACTGGTGTTGGAGATATCCATTACGTACTTCTTCACGTCTTCTTCATTTTGGTCAGGTTTGAAGGGAGTAACGTAGAAGGACTCCACATCGTCAGTGGCAGCGTCACTGTTCGCCACTTTCAACATCACGCGATTCGCATCATTGTTGATGGAAGATGCAGATCTTACTTGAGCAGCGGAATGCCTAGAAGATGTTTCTCCAGCACTCATAACACTTCAAGCTATCTGAACAGATCGCCAACCAGGGTTCGAATGAGGGACAGTATTGGTAGTGGGAGCAGGGGTGGAGACGTTGATCCGTGGTTTCTTTGACAGTACTGTTTGAGAGCTGGACGGTTGATGGGCAACGATCTGAACCCATTTGTTGTTGGAACCAATAACATTTTTTTCCGGAATGTAAGCAATGGATCTGTTGATCTCATCTAGGAAGGAGGTCTCTCCACAGGATCTAGATATGTTTATCGGGTCATCCAAAACGTCGTCTAAGTTGAGCTCATCGATACTCTGGAGGAATGTGGTTTGATCGGTAACATTCATTGGTTTGGAGAGCTGGGATCCGTACATTGTCTTATTGATTCTTCGTAGATTTTCACCGTAGTTACCAAGCCGGGTGTCCATCGAATCGGTACGAATAAGTAATTCTCGCAAGGCTCTCATGATTGTCTTTACACGATCGTAAAGCGGAATCAAAATTGAGGCGGCATGATTCACAAAACCAGATTAATCAAATGTTAGCTACAAATGCTGCAATGCTTCCACGAAGCCTGCGGCCTCTTCCGGGTTCTCTACTAAATATTATCTTCACTTGACGTTCTTCCGGCATACGAACAACGTGACCAGCCCACCGTAGTCTGCCGTGTTGTATAAGCTTAATAATATCCAGCCCTTTATACACCTGGTATAATTCGTGGTTCATGCGACGCCACCAGATACCGTTCTCCTGATTACCGCCGAGTATTTTCCGCAGCCCTTATTACGCCCAAACATTCCGAAAGCTCTCCGATCAGCCTCCTTTAACGTCCATGTTTCATGACCGTATAAAGCCACCGGAAGAATCAGAGTAGTATACAGCGCGAGTTTTGTTTTCGTTTGCAGACTACGTGACTTATGCTGGTTACAAAGTCCGTAATAAGCCCTATTTGCAGCTGAAATACGCCTTTTCACCTCGCGGGTAACATCATTATCGCACGTCGCTAATGTTCCAAGATACACAAATTCTTCTACCACTTCAAATTTTTCACCATCCAGCACCATTTCGCTACCCCCACCACTAATGAACCCACGTTGATTGCCAGCGACCATGTACTTCGTTTTGTTGGTATTGATCGTGAGTCCAATCCTCGCTGTCTCCCTCTTAAAAGGTACAAAAGCCTCTTCCACGGCACGGCAATCAATCCCGATAATTAATACCGTTATCGTCCGCAATTCCCAGGAGCATATGCGATCTTGTGATAATGGTACCGCTTCTTTGCACACCAGCAGTAGAACAGTAGATTCGAGAGTGCATTACCCTGCTTTAATCCATCTAAGGTAACAAATGACGTCGATATTTCATTCGCAACCCTTATGGAACGTACACACGGTCAAGCAGTTTGACCAACATTGTCTCCACCTCTTGTATATTCAAACATCCATCAAGTTTTATCAACAGCGAGCGACACGAACAATCAATTTATTCGACCAACGATATCACACACGAACGACCGAAGCGTAACTTGAGCACCAACCATCAAAAAATATATGGGGGTTTGTGCAACTTCACTACAAATGCTCAAACATGTTCGGCGAACCTTGACTCCACCCCCGACAACTGAAACCAAAATCAAACCGTTTTATTTTTTTACAACCGAGCCGCCAACTGTCAAATTGTTGTTCGAACAACTTCACACACGTTCAAACAAAGCAGCAACCGAAGCGTTTTCTTGGGGGTGGAGTCAATGTTCGTCGAACTGCTTGACTGGTGTGTACGTTGCATTACACTTGATTTCGATCTAGAGATGGGCGCTCCGCTCAGGAGCTGTTCGAAAGATTCGCTTCCTTACATTGAGCTGATGAACCATGGATCTTTTTTAAAGAACCCCAGCTCAACAGCTCACTTTAAAGTGTAGGTGACTCCACAGCTTGTCCATTTCTAGGATAGGATGTGCCAATTAGTCATTAAAAATCGTACCGATTTTGTCATAATCGTACCGGTTGCTGATTGGGTGAAAATGACAATCGATTACTTCGATCGACAGTATCATATTTTCAAAAGGGCAGCTTGTTGTTACCTTGGCCGTGTTGTTGGGTAATTGAATTGAAATTTATGACAAAATTCAAAAGTTTGTTATTTTTTTTTATTTTTTGGGTAAAATTAATTTATGCTAGATTGCAAATAATGTATACATGATTCTCAAGAGTTATTCTAATTTAGAACACTCGATTAGAAGCATTATAAACCAACCTTTTACCCATTTCACTGTAAAACTCATTCAATTCCATGTACACTTTTTTCTGATTGTAAGTAGCATCTTTTATTATGATTGATGGTAGGAATGAACAAGAAAAATGCATTTTTTACATATATTATTTATTCAGCTGATTTAGCAAAAAAAAATATTCGGAAGCACTGGCCACCACCTCATCGAAGCAAACAACTGAGGAAAAAACAAGGCAGTTGCAATTCAATCATCACATCCTATCCTAGGTCCATTTCAGAATCATTATTCCAACCGAAAACCAGAAAAATTCATGCTGGATTCCTTTCGGTATCGTTGAGGGGTACCCTTGGGAATCTGTGGGGGATATCCTTCATTATCCATGGAGGATTTGCTTTAGAATCTCTCGTTATTTGCTTCGGAATTCCTCCGGAGTCGTTTGAAGATTTGTTTCGGAATCGTTCGGAGATTTGCTTCAGAATCCCTTAGATATTTAATTCGGAGTCTCTCGACATTTTGTCTCGGAACCCCTCTGACGATTTGCTTTCGAAGATTTAGTTCGGATTCCCTCGACGATTTATTTTGGAATTCTTCGCCAAATTGGTTCGGAATCATTCGATATATAAATATAAAAATAACATTAATAATAAGATCTTCGGACACACTTCTTTTTCGGTTGTGTTGTTGAACCGGCACTCGAAGCAGAGAATTGAGTTCGTCGCTGAGTCGCTGGTGGATGAGACAAAGCTTCCTTGATTGCGATTGCCACCTCCTCTAGCGTAACATCATCTTTCTTCCGACGATTTGTTTTTTTTTCTCCGGGCGTGCGTTTTCACGTACTTCCGACTGTCCTTGGTTTTCTGGTTTCGGATTTTCTTCCGGAACTTCGATAAAGTCTTCATTCATGGTTTCCGACGACATCGCATCTATTTTCGTTTCCAACAACTACTCCAGTATATGTAGTACCGTGTGGGACCGAAATCCGTACAGCACCGAAATCCGTCCATCTCATGAGATATCAATAAATTGAAGGGGGTTAAAGGTAATTAATGTAGAAATAATGTATCTTATCCTGTTCAGATACTTGGCAGTAAGCTTTTAGTGCATAGAAATGGAAAGAAGGCTTTGAAATTAAAACAAGAAAAATCAAAAACAAATCGCCGCCCACTAAACGCGGAGTTTTTGCCGCCATTTTGTTTTCGGGTAGAGCATAATTGCACCAAAAGTAACTGTGTTTTATTTGCTAATTACGAATCATTAAATAAGATAAGCCGAATACAAATCGAAGGGAACACTTCTCAAGATGCATATCGAACTATTTACAATGGTAGTTTAGTCAATCAGACTGCTTCAATTTAAATATTTAGTTCAAAAATAACTGTACGGATTTTGATACTTCGATTCGAAATCCGTCCACGGTGGACGGATTTCGAGTCAGGAGTCGTTGATTTTATTCATTATTTTATCATGTTTTTCGTAGCTTTTAATGAGTAAATGCGAAACACTTCAAAAGTAGAAGCCTTCATGCTCCTGTGTCAACGACAAATGTTTTATTTGCATTCGATTCCTATTTTCTAATAACTTTTTCATATACTAAGGTGCTTAAGTGTACGGATTTCGATGCCCCACGGTACACTGTCCTTGTTTTCCTGCCTTCTTCCGTAATAGCTGGGGACAAGAATCCCTCCGATGGCCTACTGCTTGACAAAGAAAGCACGTATCTTTAAGTCCGTCGTAGAAAATTCTTACTTTCAGGCCGGCTACTTCCATCGATGGAGGAATGCTCTTTTCGATTTCCATAAATACACCACGGACCCAGGTCCAATTCCGAGGGAAACTTTTCACGGACAACACGATCAAGTTTCCCAAACAATCCGAGCACCTGCGACAATCTTTTGTCCGTAACTTCCGGTGGCAGATCGAATACTCGGACGTACCGCATATTTGATCCTGCGATTTCCATCAGAACTTCAACCGACTCTCCACTCGAATAAACAAACATCCTCGGGTACATGTTTTTCCTCATCGATCCCTCCACTGCTTACTCTTGTTAGATATGAAAAAACCCAAATTAATTCACCGAGTAGTGATACTGCCTTTCTCGCATTTAGGCAAGACACCAACCTTATATGGTGCCAATATGGTTAATGTACCATTTTCTTTATAATTTTTAAACGCATCGGTCGATCGTTATCAAATTCAATAGTGATCAATTTGTCCCCTGTCGAATGAAACTTGTTGCGAGAAAATCGGTTGAGGATTACTATATGAAAAGTTGTCTAATGTTTTTCTTAGCTTTTGTGCACACACATACACACATACATACACACGGACAGACAGACATTTGCTCAGCTCGTCAAGCTGAGTCGATTGGTAACACTATGGGTCTCCGAGGCTTCTATAAAAAGTTCGTTTTCATAGTGAAATGATAGCCTTTCGGTACAACTTTGTTGTACGAGAAAGGAAAAAACAAATACTGTATAGAGCAAAACTATTCCGTCTGCACCCGACGACGACAACAACTGAACTGGATTGAGAATTTTTGAAAAGATGCTCAAAATAGAAAAAAAATAAACTTATATTCACTTTCCTTTATTTTCCTCTTTTTTACTTTCTGCGTAATAATTAAACCATTTTATTCCATTCTCTTCAAGGTAACAAAAACGAACTAACGTGCTATACGTGCACCGACAAGAATGGTGTTAAACACGAGGAATGCATGTACCTTTCAGAATCCCGTCAAGTCTCGGCTCAAGTTAAACCACCACCACCCCCACCTGCAGCAGACTCAACACCTCCAACAGCCGAACCGAAGAAAACTTCACGACGCAAAAAGGTCCAAACGGACAGCAGTGCGGAGAAAAAGCCGATATCGCCCAAACTGAAGAGGGTCAATCCGAAGACGACGGGCGAAAATAAGTCAGCCAAGTTACAGTTGGAAGAAGACGTGAATGTGCAAGGCGACGAGCTCTCCAAAGGTCTCGAACGGCAGACGGTGAAACGGACCGTCTCGATCAAGAGCCATGTGGATGGAGATGGGTTGGATCCGCTGGACGGCGAGCGTGTCGTGCACTACGAACATCACGTTAGTCATCGGCTGTAGGACGAAGTCAATTTCGTGTTTATTACTGTACCTATTTGTTAGTAGATTGTTTATATTGGGTTGAAATAAACGTATTCGCCTTTCCTATTCTTCTATTTCCTTATTTTTGCAACGAGAAAAAAATGTCTTATGATCTGGAGTGAAGTCCAAAAATTTTGAATTTTTATCTAGGCTAGAAATCTGGCCTTCAGAAGGCATCGCTTAATTTACAAAAAAAAACCCAGATTAATCCACCTAGCGTTGGTGATGCCTTTCTCGCATTTAGTTAAGACACCAACCTTATATGGGGTTTATATGGTCCGATGTACCATTTTCTTCATAACTTTTAAACGCAATGACTGATCGTTATAAAATTCAATAGTGATCAACAAGGCTTTGTCCCCTGTCGAATGAAACTTGTTGCGAGAAAATCGGTTAAGGATTACTATACGAAAAGTTGTCTAATGTTTTTTATAGCTTTTGTGCACACACATACACACATACATACACACGGACAGACAGACATGTGCTCAGCTCGTCAAGCTGAGTCGATTGGTATATAATACTATGGGTCTCAGAGGCTTCTATAAAAAGTTCGTTTTCGGAGTGAAATGATAGCCTTTCGGTACAACTTAGTTGTACGAGAAAGGCAAAAAGATAACCTACTACTACTACTATGTACACTAACATTTACATTGAAAATTTGATAACCTACAGTGACCGGCATAATAAAAAGCCCACTCGCCGTTTTTCATACAAAATGGTCAACTTTGAAGATCTAGATCTCGATTCGTGTGAACCAATTTTACTGATAATTTGACCAGAGCTCAGATATAACTTGAATTTTACTACACCTGAGTTTCGACCATATTGATTCATAGGGTAAAAAATTATTGCGGTAATACCAAAATGAATTTTTTGACAAAAATTTATTTTTAAATATCTTGAATTCTATAGGTTGTAGACTGATGACTTATTCAGCAAAAACGCGTATTTTGGCAATACAAAAAAGTTTGCGGAACATACTTGTACACTAAGAGTTGTAGTTTTCAAAATATTATAAAATCATTTTTTTGCCAAAAAAATCGTTTTGGTATTACCGCGATAATTTTTTACCCTATGAATCAATATGGTCGAAACTTAGGTGTGGTAAAATTCAAGTTATATCTGAGCTCTGGTAAAATTTTCAGTAAAATTGGTTAACACGCAATCGAGATCTAGATCTCCAAAGTTGACCATTTTGTATGAAAAACGACAAGTGGGCTTTTTATTATGCAGGTCACTGTAGATTGGAAAAACCTCCCTTATAGCGGCCTGGTCCGAATGTAGGCAACGGACCCTAAACCTTTCCTTACACTCTCCAAAGCGCTCGGGTAGAGTTAGTATATCGGCCAGACGGTGACGGACCTCAGAAGTTCGTCTCCTGCGAGGGGTGTTAAGAATAATCCACAGGAACTTGTTTTTGACCTGTTGAAGTTTGAGGTGAAGGGTCATAGCGCAGCTCCAGACCGGCACGCCATATTCGATCACAGAGAGGATGATTTGCTTGTAGACGGCAAGCTGGAATGTCCTTGCTGACAGGTAATTGTTGATGATTTTCACCAGGCAGCTGGGAAGATTGTAGCGTTAGTTTTTACACCAGGCCATCATGCCATACATTCTCGAACGCCTTCTCGACATCGAGTAAGGCTATGACGGATGTTTTAGAGACAGACTCGTTCCGGCTGATGACGTTGGTAACTCGGGTCAGTTGGTGTACGGTTGATCGACCGCGTCGGAAACCGAAATGTTTCTCGAGCAATATGTTGTGGTGTTCGGCAGACTCAAGTAACCGGCTGTGAATCGCCTTTTCAAACAGCTATGATAACCCTTAGAGGAGGCTGATGGATGTTGTTCGCAAGCTTGCTGACGGCTGCTTCATGTGGACTGATGATGTTCTCCATCCAAGATTGTGTGAGCTGACGAAATAACGACCTATTTCGGATGCCTTCTCTGCAGGAGTTATCAAGCGATCGATTGTTGTCTAGTGGGCCGAGGCTTGGATTTAAGAATTTTGGTTAGCTTCCAGAACGGCTTAACATGGTGGATAATAATTTGAGAGAGCGCGAATCTTATTAGAAAAATCACTATTTCTGAGGTCCGCCATTCTGGCCTGGATAATTTTGGTCATGCGATTGCATCGGGTCTTAAGCGCAGGCATCCCAGTACGTTGGTACTGCCTGCGAGGGACAGCACAGACGCATCAAATCTTTGGTGAGTGTACCAATGATTAGGGTGTTGCTTTTTACCTTCCGGGCCTTTGGAACATGCCGCTCACGAGCTAGGGAGAGCGCCTCCTGGATGGCATGCAGCTGCTCATCGACGTCTTCGGATGACACCAGAAGCCGCTGGTAGTCGATGTTCTTGTCCAAGCACCGTTGAAACCGTAATCAGTCGACTTGGTGATAGTTACGCCGGGTTAGCTCGTGCCGATTCACCGAAGTTCCAACTTCCGCCACCTCCGGATAGTGGTCTGAGCTGAGCTCAGCGATTTCCTTCAGGAGAAGGAGATTGACGCGGCTTTTATCACCGAAACCCATCTGAAGGCTATGGTAAGCGCTTAGGCTGGTGATATTCGATAGAACAAGCTTCATAGGGTGTGGAGTGACAATCGCCTTGAGGAGTAACATCGCCCACCGCCTGGTGTGGAAGTCACCACCCCCGTCGGAGTCGTCACATTCATCGTGCCTTATTGTCCCACACAAGTCAAAATCGAAGACGGCACGTCGGCCGAAAACTACGAAGGGATATAGTCAAGCTCACTCGGCGGCAGGGGCAGTTCATCTTCGCCGACGATCTGGAGGGCCATCTCGAACGTGGATGATCACGTCTCCCTGCCGGTCGTCTTTTGCTCGCACTCGTCGAAGCCGTGGTCTTCGCCGTACCGGGTGCGGATATCGTGCGTTCATGAAGCAGAGACAGTTCATGCACTGCGTCACGTCACGATGCACAGGCTTGTACTTAGTCCACTCGACGACTGTGCTGTTGATAGTCTTGAGTTGCTTGAGGTGCTTCAGCGTGGTGGTAGGGACCCTCCTTTAGCCTAGCGGTAAGATGCGCGGCTATAAAGCATGGGTGTAAAACTGGAACCGTTTCGCATTCAGGTACTCCAGCATCTTATTGAAGTTCTTAGTTTCACACCCTCGACGCACAGTCGAAAGGTACACTTTAGGCCCCGGGCGATCAGTTTCCGGAGGTCGGGGGAAAGGTCCGACGGGTCCCCTTTCACGAAAATCGGCGGGCAGTTTTCCTTCTGCTCTGGTAATTTATCCTGGAACAGAGGCTGTTGCTTCTTCCTTTTGTACGTGGTGCCCAGCGAATTGCCGGCGTCACCATCCTTGAACGAAGAGTACTTGTTGCTCAAAAGAAGCTTTTCTTTTCCCTCGTCAGGAGCAACCTCCCTCGATGGACGCTTTCGCGTTTTATTCGCGACCCATGACGGGTCCGTGAGAAAATAATTCCAACGTGATGAATCGCAAACGTAAACACAGTGAACTAGCGAGAAAAAACACACATTCATATCGTTTACTAAAGGGGCAAGGCTTATGGTGTTACTCCATTAGATACAAAAAGCTGCCATTTCCCGCGCGTCATTTTGTTCGAGATTTCGCGGAGACCGGTTTCATCGGTGTGGTGATGGCCACTCCGGCAGTCTTGCCGTTCAGCGAGTGAGTCGGCCAGCAGCAGCATCAAGTGAAATTTATTGCACGGTGGTCATCGGTGCGGTTGCTACAGAAAATTCGTCGTGGCGATGGCGTGAGCAGTGGCATCAGTGGTAGTCACCGATGGTGGAGCGGCGAATTATCTATGGTCGTGCCGGTTGCAGCACTCGTGAAATTTTTCGCTTCGGTGACGTTTGCAGAACTACGTGGTCGGGAAGCAGCTCTCGCGGGATTCGAACTCTTGAGTGATTGCTGATAGTGATTGGTGATATTATCGGAATAAAAAAATGTGCTTTTCAGATGCGTATTATTGAGACGAGTAACAAGATAGTTGATCGGAGACGAACTTTCTTCAAACTACAAAAAAATGCTTGATCCAGGTCATAATCGTATCATAGCGACAGTGTCATTCCTAGCGGAGACCACCGGGTGGTTGCTGCAGACACTTATTGGCGTCTTCATCGATTTGGCTGACGTTATCGAAAATTAACATTCTATTACAAGATCCTGACTTTGGTTTTGTTGCTATTAGTGGTTTAAAATTTCTTTAGCAATCATCTGCAGACGGGCACCAATACTGACGCCATAAAATTTTCTTCAGTCATAATGCGAATAAAGTTATTACATGAAGTCCATCTCGGAATCGATTTCATTTTCAATCATTAACAGAAACAAAACCAAAAATAAAGTCTGGTGAGAAAATTTCACTTTGTGTCGACGACATCCAAATTGTTGCAGACGCCACATTAGTGAATACATTTCTGCAGCTATCACCCGCCGAGAGCCGATGCTCTGAACGACACTGACGCCATGATTCCGCTACCGACACCAAACGATTATGCTACGTTTTGACAGGGCAAGTGAATTGAACAACTCAGTTGAATTCAATTGACTTGCCAAAAGTTGAACATGTTCAACTTTCTTTTCGTTCAAGTGATCTGAATTAGGTAAAGTGTTTACACGTTCAATTCACGTTCGATTCAAGCGACTTGCTCAATTCACTTGCCTTGTCTAAACGTAGCATTATGCTTTGTTCTTTGCAGGAAGTTTGTCTGAAATCAACTTTCTCTTGTTACTCTTCTCAACAATACGCATTTTGAATCACTAACTGCCATAGGCGTGAGTCTCGGTCTAGGGGGGGCCATGGCACCAGCTGGTGGGATGTAATTTTCAAAGGCGATTTAAAGCACTGCCCCAACAAACATTCACTAGTTTAACTAACATCAGTGTGATGATTCAGTTCAGCACTGTGTTGAATTATGTCTGTACTATTTCTTATCGCAACTTCTGTTCAGGCTTTGTTCACACAATTTTGGAGAAGTTATACAGCTACAACATCTCATTTTGAAAAACAACTTTATTACCTGATTCGTTAAACCTTTAATAAGCATTTTATTCAACTACATGTAAATTTTTCAAAAATAATAACGCATTAGAGTAACATCATCAAGATCTCCATTGAACACACGTATTGCAATTGCTATTTTCATATAATCATTTTAAAATTTTCCTAAATCAGGTCTCGAACTGTTGACATTTGATCATCCGCCGGTAACGTTGCCATCCGCGCCATCCTTGATTTGTAAGTTATGATTTACTCAATGCAAAACATAAATAATCGTACGGCTGAATATGAATCATAATTGGACTCTTAATCAACAAGTCAATCTGTCAAACTACAGTTTGTTAGTAACTGTACAAGATTCTTATTTCAACCATTGTTCAGCCAGTCATAACCATTGTACACTGGGAAAAAATATAAGAAAATAATGTCAAAACGATAAAATAAAATTCGTCTCCAATGATGGGGTTTATGAAAATTTAATGAATTCATGTTCGACCTTGCTCGAAATCTCTGAATAACCTGGTTTGCGATATGATTGTGCAATCAATATCACACATGCAGCGAGTCAATAATTACACATATCGACATTTATTTACAAATAGGAAAACATTTAGTACATAGGAAATCTGTAACAGACATGCAAAATGGTCGATTTTTATGAATTTGTTTGTGTTCGTTTCCGCACAACTTTACAACAACTGCATGAATTTTCTTCATTGCTCCAGCAATTTTGTTCGTTATATGTAATCTCCAACAGCTTTATAGATCAGGAATTAATTATGTATCACGAAAAAAATATGTATTGCCCCACGAATATAAAAAAGCTGAGTGTTCTTGACAATTAATCCAACAATGTCTTGAAAACAAATTATTATTTTCCTATCTAAATATCATTAATTCAAGCCATCGCGATTTTCTTTCGAACAGAAAAAGCATAAACTACTATTTTTTTATTATAATGTTTTTTTCCACAGTGCGATAGATCCGGTAAAAGTTAAATCCAATGGTATAGAAGGACAAAGGTTAAGAAGGATGTCTCATGCTTGCTTATTAATCTGCTATTCAAACTCAATTCGACCACCCTTTTAGAGCATCACATCATAGTCGAACAAAGAATTTTGAGAATCATTAGTTCAGCACATTGATAAACTTCCCCAATGTGCTGAAATGTGATAAAACTAAAACGTTAGTTCGACCTCAAATAAAGGTGGTAAACAAATAAGTAGGCCAAGCCGAATATTAGTTGGATCAAATGCTGAGATAAAATCTGTCTAGCGAATTATTCAGCATCTATTTTATTCAGCTATGAAGATTACAAATAAGCAATAATTCAACTTAGATGCTTATTTGTAGCTTGTCGTTGTTTGTTGGGTGTGCGCATGGATTGCAATAGAAATTGTTTGACTAAGTTTATCGCTCATTCGTCCTAGAACTAACATAAAAAAATCGCGAATAATTCAATTGATTTCCAATGATGCTGTAATTGCTTCAAAACGCTGTGTCTGTGTCAACTTGTCTTCTCCATGTTACTAAATGTGGATAAGTGTGTAATCTAAGATTCAAGAATCTTCTTCGAATTATCTATAAATGAAATTCGATATGAGTATATTTCTGAAAGTTTTCAAGCATTTCCATGATTACTTAATGCATAAAGATCTCGTTTTTTTTGAAACTTGAAATTTTTGAAACTCTTTAGACGAAATTTTGCCATAATCAATATAAGTATTCATGCAATTCCAAAATGTATGCTATGTGCTGAAATAGTTAAGTACCGATGAACACAAATTTGGAATCCTAAAGTGTTTTTTATGAGTCATAAATTCCATGAGTCATAAAATTATGAGTCATAAATCAAATTCCAGAAAAACATAGGGTTTTTGTAGTTACTGACGTTAGGAAGAGGCTTTATTATGGTTTTCTGAATAGGTGAGAGATTTCTCTGCAAAAATCAAAGAGACTTGAGAAGCAACCAAATCGATCTGAATTGTGCTGCAAAAGAAATCTCAACAACTTTTCAAAAGGACCAAAGTAACATTTTTTCATGATTTAATTTGAATACTGCAATCAATAGCTTGCATGTTGTTATGTTGATTGCGCTATTCAAATTAATTCATAAAAAATTTTTACTTAGGTCCTTTGAAAAGTTAAGGAGAAAATGTTTTCTGATACGAACTGGTTTCTAAATCTAATTTTTTTTATCCTAAAAAACAAATTCTAACTAAAGCAGGCACAAAAGAGTTTTCCGATGATCCTTATGAAATCGCCAAAAAATTAAATGGAACAAGATCTTTTGAGGATTATAAAAATATTTCTTTAATGCAATCTCTGTTGTGAGTGCGAAGGTTGCCTAAGTTTTGTCCTAATATGTACATGTGCTCATTTTGATGTAGTTGCTTCAGTCTTTTTTGAAGCGGATGGTAGTTTAATAGAACAGAAATATTTATATCTTACTACAATTATGTTTTTATGTTTCTGCGACCAGGATACTAGTCAAACAAATGCAGAACAAATTTATTATTTTAAGCTTAGGATTGGATTTAGCTTAAAAATCGAGAAAATGTTCCCGGAGCTCCAACTTAAATATTTCGATGCTTTGCTGAACAAATGGTCATAGATGTGATAACGCAACAAAAAATATGTTTATAGAATTCATAATCAAAATTAAGAAATATGTGGGACATATGTAAATGAAATAAAAACTGAACAAGTTGGAATTACTTTTCAAAATTTTCTGGGGGGGGGGCCACAAGTAGGTCTGGAGGGGGGCAGGCCCCCCTTATTTACGCCAATGGCACATAACCGAACTCAGAATCATGCTAGAAAATTTCACTGGTAAGTTTTCCAGTTCCTGGTGATTGCAAATTGGAAAAATAATCTCAACTTAACCTTTAGTTTTAGTTCGGAAAATGTATTGGAGGGTAACCGCCCCTTCGGTGGGGTTTGATCCCACGACCCCAGTTCGCATGACAGGTGCTTTGGTTTCATCAGTACCCGCAAAGCTGCGGTGGACGACGGAGGTCCTTCGTAGCTTAGTAGGGAAAGCACCTGTCATGCGAACTGGGGTCGTGGGATCAAACCCCACCGAAGGGGCGGTTACTCTCCAATACCTTTTCCGAACTAAATCTATCACATGTTGTACATATGCATAATCAAGTTTCAGACATAGTAATTAATTTCCACTCCGGGTGGCTTAATACCCGGCATATAGGCAATTAGCTTTGAATGTACTATAATCCAATGTTATGCGCCAACCGATGCTGCCGACCTGCAAGACAAAGAGAACTTCTACAGTCAACTCAATACCGTTGTAGATAGAATTCCGAAGGGTGATATCAAGATCTGTTTGGGCGACTTCAATGCGAAGATCGGATCCGACAACTCGAACCATGAGCGCATTATGGGACGCCATGGTCTCGGAGAAATGAGCGAAAACGGAGAGCTGTTCGCAGAATTTTGTGGTAATAACGACATGGTGATCGGGGATCGCTCCTCCCCCATCGACCGGTTCACAAGGTCACGTGGGTCTCCGTGACGGCTTTACAGAAAATCAAATCGACCACATCTGCATCAGCCGAAAATGGAAACGGAGCCTTCTTGATGTACGGAATAAACGTAGTGCCCATATCGCATCTGATCATCACCTCCTCATCGGCGAAATACGCCTGCGCATTGCGCGGATTCGTCGGCAGGAGGAAAGAGTTGGACGACGATTCAACACACGCCGACTGGAAGATGCCACGGTGAAACGGTCCTTCGTTGAAGAACTGGAGACACGTGATGGAGATATTCCGGAAGGTGGCAGCGTGGAAGACCAATGGACCGCCATCAAGAATGCCTTCATCGCCACCAGCGAGAACAATCTGGGCGAACTACGCACCCAGAGAAAACAATGGATCACCGATGAGACCTGGAGAAAGATAGAGGAGCGAAGAGAAGCCAAAGCCGTGATAGAGCGATCGAAAACCAGAGGAGCCAAAGTCTTAGCCCGTCAACGATACGCGGCTCTTGAGAAGGAAGTAAAACGCTCATGTCGACGGGACAAGCGAGCGTGGGCAGACTCTCTGGCCGACGAAGGAGAGAGAGCCGCCGCAACCGGGGACATTCGCCTCCTCTACGATATCTCACGACGCTTAAGCGGGGCGAAGATGAATGCAACGATGCCTGTGACAGACGCGAATGATCAGTTATTGACCGACCCAACTGACCAGCTGAAACGCTGGTTTGAGCACTTCGAACAACTTTTACAAGTGCCAGCCAGGCCATCACCACCTCGGCATGATCTGCCTAGGATCCGACGTATAACACGCGTCAATACCGAAGCTCCATCACTGCTAGAGATTCAAACAGCCATCCAAAGCATGAAATCGAATAAAGCCCCTGGGATCGATCGCATATCAGCCGAGATGCTCAAAGCTGACCCCATGACATCCGCTCAACTACTGCATCGTTTATTTCGTAATATCTGGGACACCGCAACTTTCCCGGTCGACTGGATGCAAGGTATCTTAGTGAAGGTGCCCAAAAAGGGTGACCTGACTGTATGCGATAACTGGCGAGGCATTATGTTGCTGTGTACCGTTCTCAAAGTTCTGTGCAAAATTATCCTAGCCCGGATTCAGGAGAAGATCGATGCGACTCTCCGGCGGCAGCAAGCCGGATTCCGTGCCGGAAGATCCTGTGTGGACCATATTGTCACGCTCCGCATCATTCTGGAGCAGGTCAACGAATTCCAAGAGTCCCTTTACTTGGTATTCATTGACTACGAAAAAGTATTCGACCGTCTCAATCACGAGAATATGTGGGGCGCCCTGAGACGCAAGGGAGTTCCTGAGAAAATCATCGGCCTCATCGAGGCACAGTACGAGGCCTTCTCGTGTAGAGTGCTGCACAATGGGGTCTTGTCCGACCCTATCCGGGTCGAAGCTGGTGTGAGGCAAGGATGTATTCTATCACCGTTACTGTTCCTCATCGTAATCGACGAGATTCTGGTAGATGCGATTGACCGTGAAACAAACCGCGGGTTGTTATGGCAGCCTATAACCATAGAGCACCTAAATGACTTCGAATTGGCGGATGATGTTGCACTCCTCGCACAACGGCGCTCTGATATGCAGAGTAAGCTCAACGACCTTGCCGAGCGCTCCTCTTCGGCAGGTTTAGTCATCAACGTCAACAAAACCAAGTCGTTGGATGTAAACACGGTGACTCCTTCCAGTTTCACAGTAGTCGCCCGGCTACTGTGGAGAATGTTGAAAGCTTCCAATATCTTGGTAGCCAAATGGCGTCAGACGGCGGTACCAAAATCGACATAGGCGCACGGATCAAGAAAGCAAGGGCTGCCTTTGCGAGTTTAAGAAATATCTGGAAAACAGGCAGATAAGTGAACGCACCAAAATACGAATTTTCAAATCTAACGTGAAATCTGTGCTGTTATACGCTAGCGAAACATGGTGTGTATCAGTGGAGAACACTCAACGGCTGCAGGTGTTCATTAACAGATGCCTGCGGTATATAATTCGGGCCTGGTGGCCTCACACCTGGATCTCAAACAACGAGCTCCATTGTAGTTGTCACCAGAGGCCGATAGCAACAGAAATTCGGGATCGGAAGTGGGCTGGGTCGGCCACACTCTACGTAGGAGCGAAAACGAAATCTGTAAACAAGCATTAGACTGGAACCCAGCGGGACATCGCAGCAGAGGCAGACCCAGAAATAAAAGAAGTCGACCGAAATCTAACCTGGCAACAGGTTAAAGCGATAGCGCGCTCAGGATGTAGATCTTTCAAGTCTACCCTTTGCACCACCGGAGGTGTACAGGATCCATAAGTAAGTAACCCTGAATCCGAGGCTTCCCCTTGAGATCTTAAAATCTCCCATCGGGCCGAAAATGGCCTTTCGGGACCTCAAAGCGTCGGAGCATGTTGTAATTTTCATACAAATTGCGTGGTTGATGCTCACCTGGGACTCGATGTTCACGCTGATATAAGTAAGATATTTCGGAATCCGTAAGATTTAGGAAGTTGTCGCCTTCTACAGATTTGTTCAGGATGAAAACCATATTGTCACAGATCATATTACTTCGGAATTCTTCCGCTTAGTGGCGCTAGTGTATATAACATTACTTTTTGGGTTATACATTGTGGAATCCGTAAGATTTAGGAAGTTGTCGTCTTTTACAGATTTGTTCAGGAGGTCAAAAGCGTTGCAGATCATATTTTTTCGAAGCTCTTCCGCTTAGCGGCGCTAGTTTCTATAGGAGTTCTGAAAGTTGCCGTCTTCTAAGTGTTGCCCAAATTAGCGAACCCCTATCTGAAGAAGCCCCAATTGACCTTTCCCTTCAAAAATTGTATTTTGTTTTATTGTCTCAGTCGATTCTCTGGCTTATTTAAGGTCAACTTCTCCGAAGAACCCATATTTTTTGAAACCTCTAACTATTTAAAAAATCTAAAACAAAAACCGGAAAAGTGCTGCACGTGTGAACTGGCCTGAAAAATTCACCCGATGTTTGTTCAAAATCGGGCAAATAGTAGCCCAATCTTGAAAAATAGCATTGAAAATGTTTTGTAGATTGAGGAGCATTGAGAAATGAGCGTAAAAAGCGACCCAGTGTACTCGGCAGACGGAAGTCTTAATACCGGCATTAAGACCAATAAATAGAAAAAAATCTTTGTACTTCAAAAGATTTATTAGGGAGTAATTCGGATAAATGTATATATTAGACTGTTGATATTATTTACTGAATTTATTCACGGTTTAGCATGTTGCGGTAGTTAACCTATTTCATAGAGTTACGTTTGTTTTACGGTTTTAGCCAATAAACTAGCTGTTATAATGTATAATAGTTGTCTGTACTTACTACATTAGGTGCACGCCGCATCATGGCCGTCATGTGGCTTAGGTGGGCTTCACAATGCGTATAGTGCGTAGCTCAAAAACCACTCGCAGCCTACCACAATGCGTCATAAAATGCAATAAAACTTCAATTCCAAAATGCTGTTTACTGTCTACGGTTGTTAATAGCTTTTTTTAATTATTTGTTACCGTTGGTATAATTTGCAAACGTTGTTTGTTTGTTTGTTTGTATATCTAATTGATTAGTTCAATTCGTTTAACTTGCGCTGTTAAGGTGGTGTTTAAAATGTTGTCTTTCTATTCACTTGTTGCTTAGCTATATCTTAATACGAAGGAATTCTACTTGCTAATAGGTTACACCTATAAGATAAATTTGATTTACAAACAGAGCAAAAAATTAAGGAGACGGCATTCTTCGCAACCAATGAAGAAAATATGATACGTTCTGCTAATGTGTAGATCAAAATGCACTCATTAATAGCGTAACAAACATTGATGGCATAGAAGCAAGACAAAGAAACACGACTGTTATTACTGAATACGTTTTTGGAAATGATATTTTGATATAATTATAGTACGACTTTATTGCTGGGATAGCAGCAGATAATCCCGATTTGATTTAGTAGAGATGTATGATTCAATAATACATTTAATAGCATTTTGTTCTGTTCTAACGCAATTTCATGAATAGTATAGTAAGTGATCAAAGGCCAAGAGAATAAACATAGGGTGTCACAACTTTCACATACAATAGCTTGGATTTATTGTTTTGTGGCATTCGCCTGAACACAACCACACTCCCTTTCAGTATACTTTCATGCTTCATTTTTTCAAATCTCAATCAAATTCGCGATCGAAAACAAATTTATCTTAATTTTGGCACGCTGTTTGCCTAATAATTTATACGTACGTACGTAGGGAAGAAAGATGTTACAAAGCTCAAACGACAAAACTTAAATGTATAGTTATTCTGTTTCCTCAATACATTGTTAAGTGCAAAAATCAACAAATTTACTCCTCTTCGCAAGTGGATGCAGGATTTAATTTTATTATTTTGCCGATTATTTTTAAAATATAATACATGTGTTTGATACGATAGTCAATATTTTATATATAAATACAAAGTAGATAGAAAATAAAGTTTCATCATGGTTATAAAGAACTCAAATTTGTGTTTGACAAAGGTTTTCTTCTCAAGAAAACGTTATTAACAAACTGAATTTATTGGCATTTTTCGATCAGTGTGCTCATAACAACTGAGTCAGTTAGCTTAATCTCTTGGCAAAACAAAAACTTATAAAGATAGGTGTTTCAACCTATACAATTAGGCTCCAGAACGATGAGAACGTTACTGAAACATCTTCACAACATAGCATTATTTATGTCGTTAATGTCGTCATATTATTTGTAAACAATCGATACAGATGCGACAAAGCAAACTATCAAATCGCTGATTCTGTAATTCCTTATAAATTCTGCTCTTGTCTTTGCTGGAACACCTATTTGTATAAACCTTTGGGGATCTCATCATCACCAACAACAATGTCGGCATCATCATCTCAAACTGACGAATGAGCGCTGTTTTGAGAAAAATACACCCTCGAACATTCCAGTCATACAACATGTAAAATGTTCAATCGTTCAATCATTTGATGGCGGCAACTGAGACCCTTGTTTGGAAAGAAACAAACAATTCGCATTGAAAATAAATTTCATCTAAAAACTAAACAATATAGTTTATGGTCCTAGCTACAAACCCGCGCCCGAGTCGGTATGAAACCCCCGCCCGCTCCCATCGTCCTTTACAAATGTATTGTGACTAATATGCGCACTACGCAAAACCCTACATACTTAGCTTCAACGCGGATGATTTAATCGGCGAACTCGTCCACAACACCTTCCACGGTCGTCGTCGTCGTCGTTTCCGTTCCGTCTTCGATTGCACCGTTTCCGTTGGTCGTGATAATAACCCCATTACTGTCACCCCCTCCGTTAGTTACCACTTCGATTGCTTTCGTCGTAACTGGTTCGACTACTTCCACCTTGGTAACCGGTTCCGGTGCTGTGACCGCCGCCACCACAACCGGCGTGGCAGTCGTGCCATTTTTAACACTATCCATGTTCGGCACGTAGTCCATGGCCATCAGGCACGCGAACACGGTCATGATCATCTTCGGTTTCACCTCGGCAATGTCCTCCGGCAAGGCGTACACCCGGGCGCCGATCTTGCGCGCCATCGAGACAGCGTACTTGGCGTTTTCAAGGTTTTCCTGCAAACGAATATAAATGGCACCGGTTAATATTTTATTACGAATAAATGCAAAAATTACACTCTTTAGTTACATAAATAATAATCAATACATTTGAAGCAAACTGCATTATCAAAAAAATGCTGTTCCTGAAGACGTTTGTCATAGGTGTAATGTTCGGTAAAATGGACGAACCCTTTTGGGCAGTCTGTGAAATGATACGATATATGTATGAAGAGAGAGAAACGATAAGTTGTAAAATGAATTTATCTTGCTGAGAATAAATTGTGACCAGAGTCGGTCTCTTGTTATCTGAACTCCATACGAAGCAGACGTGTATATCTAAATTGTTAAAAAAGAACCCCTAGCGTTGAATATATTAAGTGGCGACGAGTTGAAAATCGTTTATAAGTCTAATAAGTGAAATAGTTAAATAAAAGAAAGTTACTTTTCACGTAGCGGTTAGTGGAAGCGTGCGTAAAAAAAAACCGTGTAGCGTGAGACTTTTCGATTTTTGCAAGTCGTATCTTGGTACGTTAGTTAGTCAGTGAGCTGGTGAAAATTATAAGCAGCTGGCGGATAGTCAAACGTGTAGATGACAAACGGATAGTTTGGTGTAAAAGTGCAAAAATCTCCGTTAAAGGTACAAAGTCGGTGTTAAAAACGTCACGTGGACTATCAAAAGTAGTTACGCCATTACATTTTTATTCATTGTACCGCTTGGTCCGCCATATGCGATAGGCGCAGAAGTGGAATTGACAAAAGAACCATTGTTCTGTTCAACAGAGCTTTTTTCCTGGCAAAGAGAGACGTTGCTGTGATTTTATGGTTAGGGGTGACGCAGATAAAAATACCGGACTGACATAGGTAAGGTTGGTGAAAAGCAGAAGAAAGCGAACGGTGACTACAGTGCGTCGTAAGGAACACGACGACGGTCCGACTGGCCGTATTGCGAAAGTGAGAAGCAGTAGAGAAGAAGAGTGAGTGTTCAGAGTGGTGGTACAACGGCGGTGCCCAACAGAGCAGCCAAGGCAAACTCATCAAAGCTAACACAGCGTAAGAAGGAGCGAATTGAGAAACCGGTGGGTGAACACCGGTGAGAGCAACGTTGGAGAAGTCGAGCGTCGGTGAGGAAAACGTGTTGGTGAGACAAACAGGCGGGTGAGATAGTTGTCGTTGCGGTGACTATCCGTAATACCAAAAGAGAGTAAGAAGCAGCATATCAAGTAAGTGATTTCACGCTAATTGTATTTCATTCAGTGGCACCTATTGATTAAATTTTCTCATCAGTATGTCTGCGTTGGTGGGAAGCGTTGATCATTATATCCGGGGATCTAGCTTTGCTAGTTATATGAAACGTATCAACATTTTATATCAGTTAAACAATATTGCGGAGGCTAAAAAAAAGAATCTCTTCATAGCGCTTAGTGGACCTGTAATTTTTGATGAGATTGAACTTGTTTACCCGGGGATTGAAATTGATGATATTGATTACACTGACATGATTAATAAATTGAAAGAAAGGCTAGATAAATCCGATCCCAACATGATGCGTAGATACAGGTTCAATATGCGAGTGCAAGGGGGTGACGAGCCCGCAGAAAATTATGTATTAGCAGTGAAGTTACTGGCCAGCAACTGTGGTTTTGGAGCGCATAAGGACGAAGCAATAAAGGATAAAATAATTTTTGGTCTTCATGATCAGGATTTAAAAAAACAATTGCTTATGAAAGATGATATGACCTTAGATGAAGTTGAGCAGGTGGTAATTCGGACAGAATTAGCTAAGTGCCGTGCAAAAGAGCTGGTAGAGAAAAATGAAGAGCCACGAGTAGTGAATTCAGTGAAGTATCGTTTAGGAAATCAGATGTCGTGGAATGAAATGAATAGAGGGGGTAGGCAGAATTCAAGAAATCCTGATAGACGTTTTCGCAGTAGAAGCAGGAGCTCGAGTAGGGACCGTGACCATATACAATTTAACAAAACCGGTATGACTACTATCAACGGGGTCGCAAACCATTATGAGAGCCAACAGGGAACCAGTTATTATGATCGTCGTGGTGACAATCCTCATCACAATGTCATTTGCAACTTTTGTAAATTAAGAGGTCACGTCAAACGAAACTGCTATAAATTAAAAAATCGAAGGAGTGTGAATTTTGTTGAAGAAGCACCAGTAGAGATAAATAATTATGATTTCAAGCGGCTTCAGATTAGGGATTCAGTAAGTGAAGATGATGACTATCCGTGTATGATGATAGCGAGTAACCGATACAGCAAACCGTGTTTAGTAAATGTGTTGATAGAAGGGATTGAGTTGGACATGGAAATAGATTGCGGCGCAGCGGTTACGGTTATCGGTTTAGTAACGTACAGGAAATATTTCAATCACATCGAGGTTTCTAAATGCAGTAGTCGTTTGGTCGTGGTTGATGGGCAACAATTATCTATTTTTGGTGAAGCGTCGGTGATCGTGATGGCCAATAAGTCTCAGCACCAAGTGACTTTGATCATTTTGGATTGCTCAAGGCACTTTGCGCCTTTGTTTGGCAGAAATTGGCTGGATATTTTTTATCCTAGCTGGCGTAAAACTTTTGGAAATCAGATGGAAATCAACGCAATGGGCCAGGACGTACACACAAGCGCACAGTATGAACATGATATTGGTAATATTGAGTCAGACATAAAGTCCCGTTTTCCACTAGTTTTTGATGGAGATTTCTCATATCCAATAACAGGATTTGAAGCTGATTTAGTGCTTAGGGAGGATAGGCCTATTTTCAAAAAAGCCTACGACGTGCCATTCAAATTAAGAGAAAAGGTTGTTGAGCATTTGGATTCCCTGGAAAAGCAGAACGTCATTTCGCCAATCCAGGTTAGTGAATGGGCCTCCCCAGTTGTGATTGTACCAAAAAAAGATAACGATATAAGAATGGTCATAGATTGTAAAGTCTCGATTAATAAACAAATAATACCCAACACTTACCCGCTACCATTAGCGCAAGACATATTTGCGTCCTTAGCAGGTTGCAAATGGTTTTGTTGTCTTGACTTGGCGGGGGCGTATACGCAACTCAGACTCTCGAAACGATCACAAAAATTTGTTGTCATCAATACAATAAAAGGACTCTATACTTATAACCGCTTGCCACAGGGTGCATCATCGAGCGCCGCCATATTTCAAAAGGTTATGGATCACATATTGATAGGTTTGAAACATATTCGTTGCTACTTGGATGATGTACTAATTGCAGGTGAAACTAGAGAAGAATGCTTATCAAATCTGTACCTGGTGCTTGAAAGATTGCAAAAATTTAATTTAAAAGTAAATTACAGCAAATGCAAGTTTTTTGTGAACTCCCTTACTTATCTCGGGCACCTGGTCACCGAACAAGGACTGCTACCATCTCCGGAAAAATTATTAACAATTGAAAAAGCAAAAGTTCCCACAGATACTACAGAGCTCAAAGCATTTTTAGGACTGATCAATTTTTATGGAAAATTTGTACCTCACTTATCAGCAAAGTTGAGTAGCTTGTATGGTTTGTTGCGTAAAGACACTAAGTTTATTTGGAATGAACAATGCCAGCAAGCCTTTGAAGAAAGCAAGAAAGCTTTATTAAATGCAAATTTTCTCGAATTTTACGACCCTGCTAAACCAATCATAGTTGTATCAGATGCTTGTGGTTATGGCTTGGGAGGTGTCATTGCTCATATGGTCGATGGAAAAGAGAAGCCCATCAGTTTTGCGTCTTTTTCCTTGAATTCCGCACAAAAAAACATATCCTATTTTACACTTAGAAGCATTGGCATTAGTATGCACTGTGAAAAAATTTCACAAATTTCTATATGGACAAAAGTTTACAATTTATACGGACCATAAGCCGCTTTTGGGTATTTTTGGAAAGAGGGCAAACAACAGCTGTGTGTGACTAGGTTGCAGAGGTATGTAATGGAAATGGCTATTTATGAATTCGATATTTGTTACAGACCCTCTTCTAGGATGGGAAATGCGGATTTCTGTTCAAGATTTCCTTTGAATGAAGCAGTTCCAAAACAACTAGATAGTGGATACATTAAAAGTATAAACTTTTAGAGATTTCCCATTGGACTACTCTTTGATTGCAAAAGAAAGCAAAACAGACCTTTTCCTTTCAAAAGTAGTTGACTATATTGAAAATGGTTGGCCTAGAAAAACTGATGATGGGTGGCGCCAAGTATTCTCATTACGCTATGACTTAGAAATAGTAGAAGGTTGCGTTTTATATCAGGATAGGGTATTCATTCCGCGTTCGCTTAGAAATGACATTTTAAAACTACTCCATTCCAACCATAATGGCATTGTTAAGATGAAACAAACAGCTCGCAGATCGCTTTTTTGGTTTGATTTAAACAAAGACATTGAACAATTCGTCAAATATTGCGAGCCATGCATCAAAATGTCTGTGTTTCCTAAGCTGTCTGGTAACACGTCATGGATTAAGACCACTCGCCCATTTAGCCGCATTCACGCTGATTTTTTCTTCCTTGAATCAAAGACGTACCTATTGGTTGTAGACAGTTATACAAAGTGGCTTGAAGTTGAGATAATGAAATATGGGACGGATGCAAACAAGGTTATAAAAAAATTCACAACTATTTTCGCTAGATTCGGACTCCCTGACGTTCTTGTAACCGATGGTGGACCACCGTTTAACTCAAGTCACTTTATTTCGTTCATGGAACGCCAGGGAATAAAGGTTATGAAAAGTCCTCCGTATAACCCTAGTAGCAACGGGCAGGCGGAGAGGATGGTAAGGGTAGTAAAAGACGTATTGAAGAAATTTCTTTTAGATCCTTTGACGAGATCACTCGATGATGATGATCGAATAACTTATTTTTTATCTAACTATAGAAATACATGCACTGCATCTGACAATAGTTTTCCTTCAGAGAGGCTACTGAGCTTCAAACCAAAGAGTCTGTTGGACCTCTTACACCCCAGACGAAGTTATAAAAATTATTTGGCTCTAGAAGGCCCATCTTCTTCGGATTTATTTAAAACAAATAAAAGCCATATAGATTGCAGTAGTACGCCCTCTCAGGATCCATTTCTCAAGCTGGCGCTAGGGGATAGAGTTTGGTATAAAAATAAAGACAAGCAAGCAATTGAGAAATGGATAGAGGTTAAATATGTCAAAAGAGTATCCACTAATGTTTTTGAAATCTCTTTTGGCAGATATAATTGCAACGCTCATCGAGATCAACTGAAGATTGTGGAGCCACTAAAATCTAGGTCGACATTCCAAGTGCAAATACGAGACAAACGACGAAGAGAATCATCAGACTCCGACAAAGAATTCCATGGGTTCCCAGAAGATGAAATCGCAGCTGAAAGAGACAACGAGAGAAAGCGCTTGAAACCCACAAGAACGAGCCCGATTATGACGCGGAATTATTCGCGATCGATCAGAAAAGATGTTTCAGAAAATCGATATTAACAGTTCCGGTAGCAATCGTAGATTCTTGTTGAATCCTAAAACATGTTTCAAGAAGAAAAAATGTAAAAAAAAAAGAAGTTCATTCGAAGAATTTTAGATAGTAATATGAATAAGTTTGGAAATGATTGAGAATTTCTTATCGAAGCAGTAAATGAAGAATTCAATAAGATTAGCATTATAAGTATAAATCTGGTGCATGTTAAGAACGATTTCAAATTAGATGATTTTGTATTGCTTTCAATTTAAAAATACTTCAAGATTCAATGTCTGTTCTAAAGAAGAAAGGACTGTAATGTTCGGTAAAATGGACGAACCCTTTTGGGCAGTCTGTGAAATGATACGATATATGTATGAAGAGAGAGAAACGATAAGTTGTAAAATGAATTTATCTTGCTGAGAATAAATTGTGACCAGAGTCGGTCTCTTGTTATCTGAACTCCATACGAAGCAGACGTGTATATCTAAATTGTTAAAAAAGAACCCCTAGCGTTGAATATATTAATAGGTACTAGATAAATGAATTTTTATAAAACTTTTGTTGGATTCGGATTATCTGATAAACTGATACGATTGGTCTAGGTGACAATGGATCGGGTGCGTTGTTCGAGTTCCAGCAACGCTCTGGAGTCCATTTGAAACGTCAATAAGATGATAATCTATATTGTACCTGCTCTTTAACATCCCTTTGGAGGGTGCGGTGACATTAATAATAAAGTAAGCAAACATAAGAAGATGGAGGAAGCTTACATAAGACTGAAGAGAGAAGCGAATAAGACCGGTCATCTTTACTTCAAAGACTAAGTACCTAAGCATGATACAAAGATACTCAAGAGAAGATCACGTTAGCCATCCACCACGAATTTGTATCGGTGGTGGCGGAATCGAGTAACTCGATTCGAGTTGGTTGATGAGTTCGTTTTCTTGGACTGAGTTGAGTCACTTTTAGCGTGCTCTTCGATATGCTGGAATCCTTCTCGAATTTTGATGCGTTACCTTGAGAGGCTAAGCGAGAATTGGTTCACTGTTTCTGGCATTTGCAAGAAATACAAAATTCAAAGCGAAGAAGAACTTGCTGTCGCGGATTGACGAAAATTGGTAGAACGCTACTCAGTGTTTCTATTTCTTTTTCCAGTATTCTGAGAAGCACGCAATGCACTAAAAATTAACAAACGAATATCAGCTGTCCTTCAAAAACTTTGGAGTTATCGACCTCACTGAGTCATTCACAAACCATCGTTACTAACAGCCCCGATGTGCTTCAGTAGTAAAGCACATCGTAACAGCCCCATAAAGCGGCGATCGCACAATACCACCAGAAATTCGATCGAATGCTTTCTTTTGATGGGCAGATGAGCGTCATGCCTCCGGCAGTCAAGTCGGATCCACTAACTCCGGACACAGGAACCGAAGCTTAGAGTTACGATCCACCTTGCAAGTTTTTGGATTTCGTTTCCGAAATTCGAAATGTCAGCGAAGAAAGGTACAGTTTCGTAGCAGTGGACGGAGATTTGAGATTTCTCTAACAATTCATCGAGATTCATATTGCGAGAGATGAGATCCGCTAGATTGTCCTTGATGGCTCCAGACATCGTGTGTGGTAAGCTCTTAGATTTCCAGCCACTCGATTGGCCACAAACATCTTCCATAATGACGGTGTCGCGACAAGCTAGTCCAGCGCAATAGTGGAATCAGTCCACAAATAGGGGAACTGTTACGTTTTCCATCACACTGTGCGTATATTCATCTCATCGCAAAACAAAGAAATACAGCTCTAATCTCGTCGTTCCTTTTTGTTAACACGCGTGCTCACTGGTAAATAAATCACAAAAATAAGAAACAAACCAAATTTCCTTTGCATTGCTTTTTTTTATGGGATGGAAATATGAGTTATGCGATGAAGTGCCGAACCGTTCCCCTAGGTCATGGGTGAAAGGCCAGAGGCCGATAACAACAGAAATTCGGGATCGGAAGTGGGGCTGGGTCGGCCACACTCTACGTAGGGGCGGAAACGAAATCTGTAAACAAGCAATCTGTAAACAACTGTACAACAATCTGTAAACAAGACTGGAACCCAGCGGGACATCGCAGCAGATACAGATCCAGAGGCTCATGGCGGCGATGCCTCAATAAAGAAATAAAATAAGTCGACCGAAATCTAACCTGGCAACAGGTTAAAGCGATAGCCGGGCAACGCTCAGGATGGAGATCTTTCAAGTCGGCCCTTTGCACCACCGGAGGTGTACAGGATCCATAAGTAAGTAAAAATGGGTGAAATTTCGGTGCTGTTCGGTGCATGTACAACAAGTTTTGATAGTAAATGAACTGCGCATAGTTCAATAGGTGGGATGAACTCTATGTCCACTAGAGTAACGAGGCTGGGTTGGAGGCATTTTACACTAGAGCTATCTTCGACATAAGCAGTCGAACGACGCAGGATCCAGTAGAGAAGATATAGAGATGAAATAAGCACTAAGTAGGCGCCGTTAGCTGCTTTCGAAACATCACTGAAGCCGTGGACTTCAGGACGCAAGTAACCAGAGCTGTGGACATGACGTGAAATCCGTAATTGTATAGTCGAAATTTGCACACGCCCTGGAGTAAAATTTTTGCTTTTGAGAAGGATCGATGAATCCAGGTGGATTGGACAGGCCGATGATCTGCGATAATAGTTTGCGTTTTGGGCATTAGCACTTGGCAGTACATTTTTTATAACCGCCGCAGCGACAAACTCGAAGATTCAGAAGTGAATAAAACATCGTTGAGGGACAGATCTGACCTCAACCAAAAACGCATCGTAGACAATCTAAAGCAAAACAAAAATTCGCCTTACCAAACTAAGCGTTACGGGAAAAGACTAAACACACTAGACTCACTAGTTTCATGGCTCCGTCAGGTGTACTTGCCTCTGGCTGCCGAAAAGTGATCAAAAAAAGCGTCGAACGATGTTCAACATGCGTTCGCGTTTATCCGAAGCCACTCGAACAGTTGACTAAACCAGCTTCCCTCGGTGCGAGTCAATCAGGCGCACCCGTTTGAAAACGTTGGCATCGACCTGGCCGGTGCGTTATATGTACGCCTTTTTATCAACAGTATAAGTAACTCCGACCTTACCAACCAAAGCATTCGTCTCCCGGAGATCCACAGGTCGGGAAACCAATCCATATCTACTGCGAAAACACGATCTACTTCGTTGACGCAAGACCTAAGCTCAAGGGAACAGCGCAAACTGTTTCTGTGCCAGCTTTAATCCTTGGCAACGCAAACCTTACGGAATTATAACTTCAATTCACCGGAGGATCCATTTAAGGAGCTCGTTCTCACACTCGTTTTATTTATTATCAGACTAAGGCCGGAGTGGCCTGTGCTACACATAAAAGTCTTCTCCATTCAGCTCGGTCCATGGCTGCACTTCGCCAACCACGCAGTCTGCGGTGGGTACGCAAATCGTCCTATACCTGATCGATCCACCTTGCCCGCTGTGCACCTCACCTTCTTGTTCCCGTCGGATCGTTGTCGAGAACCATTTTCACCGGATTACTGTCCGACATTCTGGCTACGTGCCCGGCCCACTGCAGTCTTCCGATTTTCGCGGTGTGAACGATGGATGGTTCTCCCAACAGCTGATGCAACTCGTGGTTCATTCGCCTCCTTCACGTACCCAGCCATCTGCACCCTACCATAGATGGTACGCAACACTTTCCTTTCGAAAACTCCCAGTGCGCGTTGGTCCTCCACGAGCATCGTCCAGGTCTCGTGTCCGTAAAGAACTACCGGTCTAATAAGCGTTTTGTAGATATTCAGTTTGGTACGACGGCGAACTCTATTCGATCGGAGCGTCTTGCGGAGTCCAAAGTACGTACGATTTCCAGCCACTATGCGCCTCCGAATTTCTCTGCTGGTATCGTTATCGGCGGTCACCACACCAGTGAGCCCAAGTACATGAATTCTTCAACCACCTAGATTTCGTCACCACCGATAGAAACTCGAGGTGGGTGGCTTACATTGACCTCTCTTGAGCCTCTTCCTATCATGTACTTCGTCTTCGACGTGTTGATGACTAGTCCAATCCGTTTAGCTTCGCTTTTGAGTCTGATGTAGGCTTCCTCCATCCTCTCAAAGTTACGTGCCATGATATCAATGTCGTCGGCGAAACCAAATAACTGGACGGACTTCGTGAAAATCGTACCACTCGTGTCAATCCCTGCCCTTCGTATTACTCCCTCCAAAGCGATGTTGAATAGCAGACACGAAAGACCATCACCTTGCCGTAACCCTCTACGCGTTTCGAAGGGAGTCGAGAATGCCCCTGAAACTCGAACTACGCACATCGCCCGATCCACCGTCGCCTTGATCAACCGTATCGGTTTATCCGGAAATCCGTTTTCGTGCATTAGCTGCCATAGCTGGTCCTAATCGATTGTATCATATGCGGCATTAAAGTCGTTAAATAGATAATATGTGGGCACGTTGTATTCGCGGCATTTCTGCATTACTTGACGTATGGCGAACACCTGGTCTGTGGTAAAGCGTTCACCCATAAATCCCGCCTGGTACTGCCCCACGAACTCTCTTGCAATTGGTGTTAGTCAGCGGCATAAAATTTGGGAGAGTACCTTGTAGGCGACGTTCAGCAATGTGATTGCGCGGTAGTTGCTACAATTCAGCTTATCGCCCTTTTTGTAGATGGGACACACGACACCTTCCATCCACTCCTGCGGCAGAACCTCATCCTCCCAAACCTTGGTAATCACCCAGTGCAGCGCTCTAGCCAGTGCCTCACCACCGTGTTTAAACAGCTCTTCTGGTAGTTGGTATACTACAGGGGCTTTGTTGTTCTTCAGCCGGTCGATCTCCTCCTGGATTTCCTGGAAATTCGGAGCCGGAAGTCGCATGTCCTGCGCGCGTGCTCCTAGGTTCATTACCATACCGCCACCGTTGTCTGCCATATCGCCATTCAGGTGATCTTCGTAGTGCTGCCGCCACCTTTGGATCACCTCACGCTCGTTTGTAAGTAGGTTCCCGTTTATGTCCTTACACATATCGGGCTCTGTCACGTGGCCCTTACGTGCGTGAACGGTTCAACTTCTCATAGAACTTTCGTGCGTTATTAGCGCGGTACAGTTCCTCCGTCTCTTCACGGTCTCGATCTTCCTGCTGGCGCTTTTTTCTCCGGAAATCGAGTTTTGTCTGTTCCGCGCCCGTTTGTATCGTGCCTCGTTCGCCCTCGTGCGGTGTTGCAGCAATCTGCATTCTTCTCCTCAACTAACTGCTCACATTCGCCGTCATACCAGTCGTTTCTCTGATCCGGAGCCACCGTGCCTAGTGCAGCGGTTGCGGTGCTTCCAATAGCGGATCGAATATCTCTCCAGCCATCTTCAAGAGATGCTGCGCCTAGCTGCTCTTCCGTTGGGAGTGCCACTTCCAGCTGCTGCGCGTAGTCTTGGGCTAGTCTACCGTCTTGTAGCCGTCCAATGTTTAGCCGCGGCGGACGACTCCGACGCGTGTTGATCACCGTCGAGAGTTTTGAGCGCAGACATACTGCAACGAGGTAGTGGTCGGATTCAATATTCGCACTGCGGTAAGTGCGGACGTTCGTGATGTCGGAGAAGAATTTACCATCGATTAGAACGTGGTCGATTTGGTTTTCCGTTACTTGATTAGGTGATTTGCATGTGGCCTTGTGGATATTCTTGCGGGGGAAGAAAGTGCTTCGGACTACCATTCGACGGGAGGCTGCAAAGTTTATGCATCGTTGGCCGTTGTCGTTCGATACGGTATGCAGACTATCCGGTCCGATGACCGGTCTATACATTTCCTCCCTTCCTACCTGAGCGTTCATGTCACCGATGACGATTATGACGTCCCGCAGTGGGCATCCATCGTATGTCAGCTGTGCGTAGAACGCTTCTTTCTCGTCGTCGGGTCTCCCTTCGTGTGGGCAGTGCACGTTGATGATGATATAGTTGAAGAAACGGCCTTTTATCCTCAGCTTGCACATCCTTGCGTTGATTGGCTGCCACCCAATCACGCGATGGCGCATCTTTCCCAGCACTATGAAGCCGGTTCCCAGCTCGTTGGTGGTGCCACAGCTTTGGTAGAAGGTATCCGCTCGATGCCCGCTTTTCTACACTTTCTGTCCTGTCCAGCAGATTTCCTGCAGCGCTACGACGTCGAAGTTGCGGTGATGTAATTCATCGTAGATTATCCTGTCGCAACCTGCGAAGCCTAGCGACTCGCAGTTCCATGTTCCAAGCTTCCAATTTTGATCCTTTATTCGTCGCCTAGGATGTTGCCGATTGTATCGAGTCGTATTATCTTCTATGTCGTTCGTAATGCTTAGTTTTAAAAGTGGCTTATTGGGCCTGCGCGAACCTCCTGTCTCGTCGGAGGTCCGTCGTGTCAGGGCTGTTTAGCGTCCCACCTAACACCAGGACTTGAGCTTGTGTGCTTTGAGCGGCACACGGTCGCTTTGGCGGAGCCTACTTGCGGATACATGCAGCTTTTTATAGAGGTTTAACAGGGCCCACTGTCAAACCCCACCACATCCTAGGCAGGCGCCACAACTCGCAGATGGCCTGGGGAGGGATCGTCAAGCCCTTGTACATAGTCCCTGCTGCCCCTGAAGCTTGGTTTATGTAGTCCTATTATAATAACATGCAATGCATGCTGGTTCTTAAATTTATTCCAAAAAATATTTTAAAACCTGTCTTGTTGTACGGATAATTTGCAGACACCCTGTACATCAGACTGAAGAGGGAAGCCACCCGCCATGAGCTTGTATCGATGGGGACGAAATCAAGCTGGTTGAAGAACTCGTGAAATTGGGCTCGCTGGTGACCTCCGAAAACGATACCAACAGAGAAATTCGGAGACGATCAAACTGACTATCTACAAAACCCTCATTAGGGGTCTGGTCGAGCCAGGGCAGAAACCTGGTGAAAATGGTTCTCGACAACGATCCGACGGATACAAGAAGGCGAGTTGCGCATCGAAGAAGACGATTTGAGGATTCTTTATAGACTGCGTGGTCAGCGTGCAGCTATGGACTGAGCAGAATGGAGACGATTTTTATGTGCTGCAAATCACTGAATAAATAATAAAGAATAATAATAAAAGCCAACAACAGTTAAAACCAGGGATTAGCGTACCGTGAGAGACATCTTTCTCAAGCTGATTCGGGGGCTATACTCATTTTTCGCAAGCTGTAACAATAATGAACTGATTCGGGGGTATCTATACTCCATGACTAATTCCTTGAAAAAGGCTCAATTGCGGAGGGGCAGTGGTTCTGATGACAATAAAATTCACAAAAACCTAACTAATCCGAAAAAATCAACAAGTATTTATGAGAATTTGTGATTTTTAATCAATTATGCCAAATTGCCATTATGCCGAACTGCTATTTATGGTAACCGCACCCTTAGTGGAGGTAGCACCAATAGTGGAGGTAGTGATTTTTATTATGAGATTTTTGGAATTTACACAGTTTACAATGGTTTCAGTTGATTTGTCGTGCTATAAAATTGATTCCGTTGTACCAATAGTGGATCAACTGTTCCAATAGTGGCAACTTTCATAAGAAATCAATGAAGAACACCACTATGGGAACCAAAATTAAAATTTACCTGCACTAAAGGAACCGTGTACCCACTACACATTAGTGGTGCAAGTAACTTGTGCTAATTTTTGATGTTAAATAGCAACAATCTTATTTTTGTTAGGGAATTTATTAGTTCATCTATTGCCTAAGGTATTTAAGTTGTAAATTTGGCTTAGTTATCCATTTTTTACATTTTTTGTGTGGATTCACTACAAACTCCACTATTGGTACCGTATCCGTAGTGGTAGAATCCGTGCGGTGAACACCACCCAAAATCGATACTTGCTTATTCAGCGCAAAAAGAAACTATTTAAAAACTCTTTCATGTCATGAGATATAAGATCCCCATGCCGAAAACTTTAATTAAAATTAAAAATTAATCAAACGTATTCTGATTATGTAGAAATGATCAGTATAAGTCATGTTCTTAATAACGATTATGATTTGAAACCTATATCATGTTATTTAGGTGCGAAATCAATTTCGGACATTTCGGTATCTGGCAGCTGCCTCTCAGAAGGATTTCAGGAATTTCCTATTCCAGATTGGTCAAACCAACTAAATTTCAATTGTTTCTTAGGCCGATACAAATATTTAAAATCCATTTTGTCTCGGATTTTTTTTTTGCCAAAAAATAATATTTTGAGGGGACAACAAAATAAAATTCGGATAATTTTGAGGATTTTCAAAACATTCTTTAACAAATCCGAGGAGTTTTTTGATTTTTTTTTCATTTTATTATTTATTTTTTATTATCCCCCCCTTGACCTTTCGGAGACCAGTAGGACAAAAAGTTAATTAAATATTTGTAACGGCCTTATTGTAAGGGGAAGAAAGAAGCAGAAAAAACAAAGGTGAAAATTTTAAGTAGCATGCCTAAGAAATTTAGCTGAAATCTTTTGTTAATTAAGCTCCGCCAACATATTTTAATGTCTGATGCAACTTAAAGCGAGTGAAAAATATTGCTCTATTGATGTCATCTTCAAACTTTCAGCGTAACAGGACTATTTGAGACGGACATCTAACAGAACTATGTTGAGACAATGTGTAAAAAATGCACATTAGAGAATAGCAAGCTTTTTATGTACGTATAATAGATTGAAGAAGAAAGAAAAGCATATTGCATTTATTGAAACGAATTAAAAGAAACCTAGAAAACAATAATTTATCTGCCATCTAACATTTTAAATGTAGGATATCTGTTTCATTATTAATAACATGCTCCTATATCAATAACATTCGCAAAACAGGCCATTTAGGCTCAATTTATGTCGTGTTTTGTTGTTATCCGGCGTGCTCACTGCTGAAAAAATCCCAAAAATGCGAAATAAATCAATTTACGCACCAATTCTTTGTTTTCTAATGGTATTGATTTGGGTAGGGTAAGACGGGTAAGACACCCAGAAATCACCCTCACCCGAGTTTTCGCGCACTAATTTTAAAATCTTCATTTCTCGAAAACTAGTTGTTGGAAACAGTTAAAGTTCAAGTTTTATTATACACAGGATTTTGTTTTTACACGATTTTTTTTCACTAGTATTTTTGATCGTGTGACTTCAATTTACCACCAAACTCTTCGCAACATGTTTCAAAAAATCCAGAATAAATCGAAGAAAAATCACATGATAATTAATATGCATTAAACATTTAGGATGAGTGGAAAATTGAGAAAATGTAAATCGCGTAAAAACAAAATCCAGTGTAATTGTTTGATAATTGTATGGAAAAAGTAGGACTTCAACTGTTTCCAGAGCAACTAGTTTTCGAGAAATGAAGATTTTAAAATTGGTGGGCGAGATGATTTCTGGGTGGCTTACCCTACATGGTATGGATTCAAGGAGCAATTCCCCTATTCATCCTATGATGTACGCTCAATTTTGTAAATAATTTTACTAACAAAGCATTTGCGATTCAATTTTTCAATTGCACAAACACTTTTTTTATTCGCCGAGATCTCAACATTTTTTGTTTATTTTCCCGAGGTGGGCACCGCCGAATTTCAGCAATCATGATTTTTTCCGAGATCTTAGTAAAAATGACGTTTCAGTTGCTGAGATACAGCAAATATTTTGCTGAGAATCAGTAATAAACGAAATTTTCTGCCGAAGTTCAGTTTTGAAATTTACTGAGCTACAGCGGTGCCCAATTTTGCCGAGCTCGAGAAAGCAAAAGTTAGTGTGCAGACCATAAATTAGAGGCAAAGGTGATAGTGTCGTTAGTATACGGCAGGCATGAAGATAAAGTGGTATTGCTTTATTATTATTACCCACTGAAACGGGCATAATCAATCAAAATCCATACAAACAACTTTGATTCAAAATTCATGAATTTGCGTCATTTTAAGCTGGGAGAAGCAATTTCAACATCTAAATGATCGGTTATTAAAGAAGGATCAAAATCTAAAAAATCATTCTACTAAAATTAATAGTCTTCTTACGAACAGACTTCTTCTGTACCAGCATACTGATCAAAATAATGGAATAAACCATGTAATAAGATCCAATTATTATCAAAACGGGAGCAATAATTATTGGCCAGCATTCTTGTTCACATTTTCCAACTGGAATGAACAAAAATAGAACAAGAATAAAAATAGAATCAAACGCACCAATGCGAGACAAATTTAGAATCCAGCATGTTCCTCATCGATCCATCACCATCGTATATGTATGCCTGCAATGAAGCTAAGGAAAGAAAAATCTTCTTTGCCGACTTCAACGAATAGCTATAAATAGCCACACGAATGCGATACAAAACGAAGAGAAGTGAGAGTGCGAGCAACCCCAATAAATCGCTTCTCACTGGTTCTCACTCTTCTCACATGTTGGTGAGTGCCTGTGGCATCAACACACGTTCAAAGCATCCAACTCAACGGCGGCCGCGGAGAGTATGACTCATGCAATTTATGGAGCGAATGCAGGCAGTATTATTCCGCCAAATTTATTGATCTGTTTGGTTCGTTCAATACAATGTTTTTGATCCTATATATCCTAGGGAACTGCACAGAACAAAATTCGCAGAAATTAGGAAATTTAAAATGTTGTATTCTGTTATCACAGTCACCTATCCCTATGCGACAATAGCAAAAGCTCCTCTCAACATAGCACGTGATTATTTCTGCAAACTACTGCACCGTGACACGGCAAATATGATGTCCGCGCCAACGTTTTCGTCACCAATTTGTGATGTATAACAGAGAACGATTTATTCTTCTATTGTGTGGCTGTGGCCTATTATTGAAAAATAAACTAATGCGTTTGATAGGTTTTGTCTATTAATTGCAATGCGGACGATATAATTTTGATTTGTGTCGTTTTTTTCCCATTGCGTTCATGCGAGCTTACTTTTGAAAAACTACAAAAAAAGATACAAAACGTTCGAAATAAATGTCAAAATCCGATGATATTTAATAGAATGTAATTTATACTTTAACATGACTAACAAATTTCAATCAGGTCATGCAAGAAGAATAAAAATTGCCAACTCACCTCCGCATTTCCGCCTTCCTTGACGTTATCGTAGTTGATGCTGCCCGGCTTGATGGAATCGATAAGGTCAATAACGACCTTGCCGTCCGCAATCGAAGAGTCCTGGAAGTTTCGCAGACTCGTGCTCTTGCCGGCGTTTTTCAACTTGGTGTTCACCCACTGGACGATTTCCCGCTCGATGATCGGATTGCCGGTGTTGGCCAGGCGTGATAGGATGGACAGAGTGTATGCTCGCATCAATTGCCAGATAAGTGCTAAAATTGAAAGCGACCGATTTACTTTTAATTATTGTTCTCGAAAAAGGAACTTAAAAATATTGTCTTACCAAGTGTCAGAGTGGCATTTCCGTCGCTCAAATCCTGTCCGGCAATACCGACCAGCGAGAATTTAAGCTGTTTGCCCAACTCTACCGCGTAGTTGCAATTTTCCAGCTTTTCCATAAATTTGCGCAGCGGGGTAAACTTCTGGTGTACCTTTTTCCAGTTAACAATACCGGGTTGAATGATGTCGAACAGTTGGAAGATGATGAGCCCGTCGGCTAGGTCTGAGTAGAGCCAGTTTACATGCGGTTTCACACCCATGGAGTTCATCCAGTTACGGTAGGCTGAAGTTAGATGAAGAATAAATGAGCACTTTGAATGCAACTATTGCTTTAAGATAGTGGACTTACTCTTCTCCTCGCGGGTTTCTTCGATGGATTCTAGGCCTTCGATTTCATCCGGCTGATCCAGACCGGGGTGGTTATTGAACAAATTAGCGACAAACGCCAAGTTCAGCTTGTAGACACCATTAACAACATCTTGTGGTGTTACGAACGATCGACAGTTCAGTTTGGCTGCCTGTTGCAACATCACTTCTGCACGATTTAAAGTATTGTGCTCCTGGAAATAAATACGATTCATTATTATTCATTTTAAAACAAACAACAAAACGGAGCACTTACCCTGAGTGCTTCCAGCGTGACTCCGGCATCTTTGGGACCTATCTGATTCAACAGATAGCTGTAAACCTCCGAATCGGAGATGTCACTCTGGAAATTGGTACAACGTCGAGCGATACCAGCTCGCTCGAGGTGATGGTTGACCCACCGAAGGAGAATGGCTTCTGGGGAGAGCTTCATGAGATCTTCCAAGCGTTCGCCATCCGCCAACAGGGTGGCCAGTCCCGGACAACTGTCTAATGTAATATGGCTGAAGAGACCGATGCGGATGATTTGCCAGAGCAGACCCAACACTAGATGAGGTTTGCCCTTGGCCAGGTCGTGTGCGTCAATATTGACAATGTTACATCCGATGGCCTGTGACGACACCAGGGCCAACGTAAGATTTTCGAATTTGGTGTATACAGTGAGGTTCTTCTTGTTGATGGCTCGCTCGTCGATAGTGTCCGGGCACGAGTGGTTGATAATTTTGCACAGCAGGATACCATCTTTGATTTTGTCGTAAAGCTGCTTACCCTCCGGATCCAGCGGGAGCAAGTGCTTTAAATCCTGATCGTAGCCCAGGTTGGAGTTGATCCAATCGCTGAAGGCCAACTGTTCTTCGATGCGCACCGAATGTGTCGTACCGGCGGCCGACGAGTCCGACATACCGCCAAGGGTTTCCAGGTTTTCTTTTTTGGATACGGCCGTTTTGAAAGTGCTCGCCACATCCTTGGCTTTGAGGTCCATGCACAGGGCTTCAAACTCGTCGTAGGAGAGCTTGCCGACATTGTGTGAGCGTTGTTTGTTGCTGTACTCGTCGATCATTAATCGGACCTGGTAGCCGGGCAGTTTGAAACCAACCTGGTCGAGGGCGTCTTTCAGTTCCTTTAGTTCGATGAAGCCGTCTTTGTTTGTGTCGATCTATTGGAAAACGGGAAAGAAAAATCTTATATATAAAAATGAAATGGTCTGTGTTCGTATCCGCATAACTCGAAAACGGCTGGATGGATTTTTTTCATTTCTTCAGCAGAAACATTCGTTATAGTTTCCGACGGGTTTATATGATATTTCCTAATGAGAAAAATACGAGTAAGGTTGAGCAAACCGTGAAAAACTGAAATTAAGAATCGTATGGAAACTTTGCATGGGCAGTTAACAACGCGCATTTTCGCCTACTATGCAGGACAACGTCTGCCGGGTCGACTAGTATACCATATTAGTTAAACTTGTATTTGATTGCATAAATAAAATTAGTGTGTAATGACTGGTTGTCTTATGAATAGTTGAGCTAAGTTTTATCTCAACAAATCATCCCCTTTTATTAGTATAAAACATGCCTGTATCTGACACAAAATAAATTTCACATTACTCTCCGTTTCATTGAATAGTGAAAAAGTCCACACAGCGATGTTGTCAAATTCAAATCATTGCTTATTTTTTTTCCGATTTACCGAATTTACACAATTTTCCCTTGCTTTTTTCATGCAACGCCATGCTTTTTCTTAATTTTGCGCTCATCCAAAATGTTGGGTGAGATTTATCGATTATCAAATCACGGACTGATATTACCAAGGGTAGCCTATTACTATGGAGCATTTAAACGACTTTGATTTGGCTGACGATGTGCCGAGTCAGATCAGCCGGACGCTTGTATATAGCGGGTCTCACAATAAGACCAAATCGTTGGATGTCAACACGTGAAACTCCTTCAAATTTACGGTAGGTGGGCCACAGAATCGAAGAAGGTCAAACACTTTCAAGCCTGTTATCGTCGGACGGCGGAACTAAGATCCACATGAAGCAGGCTAGAGCGCGGTCAACGCACCAAAAATTAAATAATTCGACTCTTACGTGAAATCTATTAATTCGTTCATGTGTATGCCGGGCAAGCATGGAAGAGTAAATAAGCAAGCGCTGCGCTGGATTGGAAATCGGCAGGACATCACAGCAGAAGTATGCACAAGAGCTCGTGGCGACAAATAAATAGAGCTGCCTTGTTGTAGCCTTAATTATGAGGTAAATTTCACCCATTACAAATTGGACATAATTTGTCAAATTAAGTTTTGCCCCTTTTTTAATTTGCATGCTACCACGGAGAAAACCGTCGGACGGGATTTTTTTTTCTAAGACTCGCGTTTCTATCTGATTAAATATATAGTAACACCAGCTACTAACGTCTACGTCTGCTAAAGCACTCATTCGAGTTACTGGACATAATTATCGATACCGTAACAGCTGTTGAAGCTTTCTTGCAGGCATAGTCGACGTGGTTAACGAAGATCAGCCTATCGTCAATCATCACCTCCAAAAACTTCAAGTACCGCTTAGAATTGATCGTGCAGTTATCCACGCGAATCCCTGCCTCTTCTACCGCCTTGCTCACCATAAGACAGAGTGGTTGAAAACGACTCCTATCCCTTGTCTTATAATGAGCCAGGTTCATTTGCCTAGGACTCATCCATTCATCCACTTTGGTGATCATGTGGGCTGTCGTCAATTCCACCTTCTCATTCGACTCTCTCCGTAGGCCTCCAGTGTTATGTCAGTACAATCCTCACGGAATCCTGAACTAATTACACAAAACAGGAGCCATGCACAACGGTCATTTTCATTATTACAGCTTTGCCGCGTCGCAACATGCCATCTCCATCTCGTTTTACTTTGAATAACCAGTCGACAATGTTCTTGTTACTAGGTTTCTTTACCAATTCCCATGTTTCATTTTAATGATAAAAGCTCTGACTCAAAAACTTCTTTCCGGTAACACCAATCACTCTTTTGTTTCGGTTCATCAATATTTATCGGCATTTCATCTACAAATGCTCCAGCGTCAAGGGCGTACGCGAGAAGACCTCTGTACGCCTAAGAGGCAGTCCTTTTGGCATGCAGGTAGCCTACCTTAGGTTGCGGAAGCCAAAAAGGTAATGGAGCGAGGGAAGTTGAAGATCGGCTGGTCAGTATGCTCAGTAACCAAAATACAACCGCCTTCAGTGGACAGGTGCTAACGGTGCTTAGAGGCGGGGCACAGCTCCTACAACTGTAGGGTCCAGACGGTAGCAACCTGTGTCGTCGTTGTGGTGAGGAAGGTCACAATGCACAGGAATGCGATAGAGCACCAAAAAGCCTCGTCTGCGCCAGCAAAAAGCAAGCCTGTAACCAACTACGTTATGGGTGGATCTTCGTGTCCCATAGAAGAGACAAACAAGAAGAAGCCGTGCAAGTAACACTGCAGAATCTTAACCACTGTGCAACTGCCTAGCAGCTGCTGTGGCAGTCGGTCTCGGAGTCGAGGACCGATGTCGCTCTCCTGTCCGATCCGTTCAACGTCCCTGTCGATAACGGCAATTGGGTGGTGGAAGGGTCTAGCATAGGCGATTCCTTAAACTCAATCTACCTGTTCAATGAATTCATATTTGCAAAATTTTTGCACGTAAATGCATGGAATAAGTAGATTATGATTAGCTTAATCGACTTTGGTAATTTTCTTTTCTTTTTGGCCTATTAAAATATTGAAATTTACCATTTTTATGTCGTTGAACAGGTAAAAAGTGAGGTTACGAGACGCCACTGGGGTCTAGGATGGCGGCTATTTGCACGACGGGGCGGTACCCGATCCAAGAGGTGGTACACTCCTCTGATGAGGGTGTCGATAGCCAAGATCAATGGTGTGTTCTATTAGTCCATTAGAACAGTGGGTCGTGAGCCGGTTGTCATAGCAGGAGATTTTTTTTGGGCAGTGGAATGGGGTAGCCGCTGCACCAATCGAAGGGGTCAAGCGTTGCTAGAGGCGCTAGCGAAGCTCGACGCAGTGCTAGTCAATGATGGTTCCGCTAGCACGTTCAGAAGGAACGGGGTCGAGTCATGGATTACTTAACGTTTGTCAGTCCCGGTCTGGCACCGGACTTAGACTAGAGGATGGACGAGGGTTACACCCATGGTGATCATCTAGCAATTCGCTTTAAGATCAACTATGGCGTGCAACATCCGAGGTCCGGGATTCCTGTCAGATCCGTAAGTGGAAGACCAATCACTTCGACAGCGAAGTTTTCACCGCGGCCCTGGAACTGGAAGCCAACACTGAACGACTAAGCTTCTTCTTCTTCTTCTTCTTCTTCTTATTGGCATTACATCCCCACACTGGTACAGAGCCGCCTCGCAGCTTAGTGTTCATTAAGCACTTCCACAGTTATTAACTGCGAGGTTTCCAAGTTACCATTTTTGCATTCGTAGAGCGGACCGCCGTGAAGTGTTTCGAGCTACGAAACTGGCCTTTAGCAAGGCCATCAAGAGCAGCAAGAGAACGTGTTTCGACAACGACAACCTATGTGAAGGAGCCACCGCGAATCCTACAGGATATTGGTGGCCAAGACCAAAGGGAGCACTTCACTTCCCGAACGATCCCGAGGATTATCGAGGTAGTCTTCCCGTCCCTGACCTCCTGCACCGCAAGGCAATATGGGTGCGGCCGAAATGGTGGCTCCGGTGGCGAACGAAGAGTTACTCGCGATGACCAAATCCCTGATAACAAACAGAGCTCCAGGGCCTGATGGAGTTCCGAACAGCGCTCTCTAAACAGCAACCATAGCGAACCCGAACATGTTCAGGCTAGCTATGCAGAGATGCCTTGATGAGTGTAGATTCCCCGAAAGTTGGAAAAGGCAGAAATTGGTATCGTTGCTGAAGGCTGGGAAGCCGCCGGGCGACCCATCGGCGTGTAGACCAATCTGTCTTATAGACACGAAGGGCAAGTTGCTAGAGAGGATCATCCTCAAAAGGTTGACCCCGTACTCAGAGGGTACAAATGGCCTGTCAAGCAATCAGTTCGGTTTTCGCAAGGGTAATTCCACGTTGGACGCTATTAACTCGGTGGTAAAGACCGCCGAGATAGCAAATTCAACAGATATTGTACCTTAGTGACACTTGAAGTTGGGATGCCATCGCGCTCTCGTTACACCGGCTTAGCCTGCCGTTGGGCTTGTACCGGATTTTGGAAAGGTATTTCCAGAACCGTGTACTGTTATACGAGACCGATGCCGGTCAGAGAAGCGCTCCTATTACCGCAGGAGTTCCGCAAAGTTTGTTAAATTTCTTTTATACGAACATAAAAATCCGCAATCAATATGAAACATAAAAAATTACAATAATGCATGTTCTCTCTTGGTGCCCTGAGAGAGATGACTAGGTGGTGCCCACTACGTGATATAACGAGGTTTCATATGAGATACCGCCAGATACCGCAAATATATTTTCATTGCGTATTGCGTATTTTGTCTACAGCAATTAGTTAGCTGTATTCATGGCTGCGCTGATCTTTTGTGTAGGATTCTTATCCTCTTTTGGCACCTCGGTAGAAACGATCCCTGAGGCATCATTAATTCGATGTCTGTGCCTGGAACCTTTCACTACATTAACATTTAATTGCCTACTTACAAACTTTCGACTTCGATTTTAGACGCAGCACATTCATAGTATCGCATTTACGTACTGTACGAACAAAAATAAACCGTAACACAACTTCCACCAAATCACCGAATTTTCATGGATCGATTCTGAGAACCATGAAAAATTCTTAATCGTGTTTCCTGCAAAGGATTGGACCGAAACGGAAGTCGATCAATGGGTGGTCAACATCCGGGACTGAATCCAAAAATACCCGAACCATATGTTCGCCAAAGGGGACTAAATCCTAATATTAAACGGGCGAATCATATGTGCGTCATAGAGAACTAAATCCCAATACGAAATGTGCGAACTATATGATCGCCAGAGGACTGAATTCCAATACTAAAATATGCAGATCATGTTGATCACTGGTGTCACCGTATCTCAAAATGCGAGTCAACATGTTCGCCAGATCCTTGACCAAACTAAACTAATACCGGCAGCAAATGTTTACCGAAACGGTCTGCACGCCACCTGTGCTGTGGCCAAATGGTTTCTGTCCAATTCTTAGCTTTTTCACTCCTTGGTCCTCATAATCAATTGCTACTATTTCTGCAATTAGTACAATTTGTCGCGATCAAATTATAGAATCGGAGAAATAGTGCCTATTGAACCACAAACTTAAGCTAAAAGACATGTAATTAAGGGGCTGTCCATAAACCACGTAGACTCTTGAGGGGGAGGGAGGGGTTTTTGAAAAAGTCAACGTTAGTCTACGAAGGGGGACGGGGGGTAGGGATAGAGGTCTACGTAGACTTTTTACTTTTTTTAGAAAACAATTTATACAACAGCTATGTGCAAAGTTCATTTGTTTGATTGGTACTTCCTTGGTGAACATACTTCCCAGATTTTTTTGCAAGACTTTAACGAATCAATTTAATGAATTTCACAGAAGTAATAGTCTGAGCTACGGCCTAAATTAAAACTATATGAATATTCCCAGGAAATTCTTCTGTGCTGAGCAAGAAAATTCTTCGAAGTATTGTGTGTGATTCATCCTTTAACTATACGTCAATTTCTTTGGGAGTACTAATGCAAATTCTTTAGAATAATCAATGAAAAATCTTTGGAATTTCTTGCAAAAAAAATATTTGCAATTTTTGTAAGAAAGCCTTAGTAATTTTCATGAAAAATTATTCGAAATTTTTACGAGAAATTCACCAAAATTTCAACTGAAAATTCTTTATAATTTCCACCGCTAATTATTCGGAAAAGTCTTTGGAATGTCTATAGGATTTTCTTTTAATCCTCATGAAATTGATCCAAATCTGCAAGAACATAGGAAACCATTTTAAAATTCCACGGGAAATATTTCTGGGGGAATAATTCTAAATTTTCAAGGAAATGCTGAAAACTCTTCGGCTTTCTACAAATCTGAACCGGCGTGGAGAATTATAGGTCAGATGCGTGACAGATTTTAAGCAGTAGCGCGCCGATGCAAAAGTGTCGGCGGCGGTGGTGCACACCTCTAGGAGGAATCGAATTCAACAGAAATTAAATTAATTGACTTGGAGATTTGGTTTCAGGAGCAGTGGACAAAGTTTTAAAATTTATTTCAATTTGGATTGATTGGATTGGATATTTTGTAAAATTTGGAAAAGTCTACGTAGACCTTCAAGGGGTGGGGGAGGAGTTTCGGAAAAGTCTACGAAAGTCTACTAGGGGGAGGAGGGTTTGAAAATGTGAAATTTTGGTCTACGTGGTTTGTGGACAGCCCTTACATACATCTGTGGAACATTGAGCTGGGCGCCAGTGTACCAAGCCCCACGTTTTACACCAGTGTTATACTTTTTTATACGAACATAAAGATCCGTAATCAACATGAAACAGTTAACAAATTAAAAAATGTACGTTCTCTCTTGGTGCCCTGAGAGAGACGGCTAGGTGGCGCCCACTACGGGATATTACGAGGTTTCATATGAGATTTTGGTCCATCAGCCAAATCCCGCAAACATATATTTACATTGCGTATTGCACATTTTGTCTACAGCAATTAGTTAGCTGTAATCATAGCTGAGTTTTTGTGTATGATTCTTATCCTGTTTGGGCACCTCAATAGAAACGATCCCATGCGGCATCATTATTTCGATGTCTGTGCATGGAACCCTTCACTACATAAACATTTAATTGCTTATTTATAGGCTGTCGACTTCGATTCTAGACGCAGAACATTCACAGTGTCACATTACGTTACCGTAACAAGTTCAATACTGGGGCCCGGTATTATGGAACCAAAGCGGAGTTTGAAGCTCCTTGGGGTCGTAATAGTCAACTAGCTGGCCTTCAAGACCATGCTGAGGGTGGCTGGATTAGATGCCCGGCGCCGGTCTAGGCAATTTTCGGATTGGAAATTGTCTCGACTTCCCTGGGCATAACAGTATCATCGTGTTAGCCTCATGATATACGAATGCAAAATGGTAACCTGGCTTAGAAACCTCGCAGTTAATAACTGTGGAAGTAGAAAGGTCACTCCTGACGGAATCAAGTTAAAATGCTCGCGTTTTCGAGGCACACCACTCGATACGGAAGCACGCACAACTGTCATTTTTATTTTTCACGCATGCTGCGACGCAGCAAAGCAAAAATCAACAAAATGACAGTTGTGCACCGCCTCTGTATCGAGCGGTGTTCCCCCGAAAATGCGAGCACTTTGAAACTTGGATTCCGTCAGGAGTGACCTTAATGAACACTAAACTGCGAGGCGGCTCTGTCCCAGTGTGGGGGTGTAATGCCAATAAGAAGAAGAAGAAGAAGCTGACCGTCGGCACCCATGTCGAATACGCGTGCAATAGGGCTTCGCCTGCTGTTGCGGTATTATGAAGATGATGCCCAACAGTTCTACGGTATGCAGCCTGCGTAATTGCTAGCATGATGCCAGTCGGTCTGGTCATCCGGGAACACAATTCTTACCCAATTCATGTCAGGCCATGGCTGCTTCCGGCAGTACCTTCACAGGTTTGGGCATGCGGAGGGCCCCCCTGACTGCATAAATATTGTTATTTTATTTATTTATTTATTTATATATTTATTTATTTATTAACAATTACCATATAGCAACATAAATAATCACATATTGATTTTCAATGCTTATGCTACTATGCAACATCTAATACCAATAACTACATACTGAATAAGATATTTAGATTCCGCTTAAATAAAGAAAAACTTCTTTCGCACCTATGATTTCTAGGTAAATCGTTCCAAATTCTTATAGCTCGTAGGCGGAAGGAGTCTCTTAAACTGTTTGTGAAACATCTAGGAACGATAAGTAACGAACCTCGCGAAGAGCGAGTATATCTAAAAAAAATCTCGAAGATAAATTGGAGAGTTGTTAATAATTTTGAATGTTTGGATACAGGTTCTGAACTTTAAATGATTTGTAAAATCAGTTCCAAGAATAGCCTTTCTATAATTGGATAAATGATCAAACTTTTTCAGATTAAAAGCATATCGTGTAGCAGCGATGAATACTTGGTTTAGTTTTTTTGTGTTTTTCTTAGTTACAAGGCCAAACAAAATATCAGTGGAACTAAAAGAGACCTGACCAGTTGAATCCGGATATGTTGGGGAGTACACCGTCTCAATAATACAAGCAAGTGTAAGGCATTATAAATTTTACTGCACACCGCATTAATCTGAGGTGACCAGTTCAAGTTAGTATCCATCATTAAATCAAGATTTTTGACAACATTAGAATATTCAATTATATCGTTTCCCACTCTAACTGATGGTGATTCGACAAAACGGCACGTTTTTTGTGAAAAATAATCGTTTGGGTTTTTCCTCTGTTAAGAATCAGGCCGTTTTGCTCGCACCATAGCAATATACTCTGAATGTCAGAGTTTATTCGATTTACCATTTCTGATATTGTGCCAGGGACCCCAGATATGTATAATTGACAGTCGTCTGCATACAGGTGGAATCGACAATGTGACAGATTCAATGGAAGATCATTAATGTACATTGAGAAAAGTAGCGGTCCGAGAATTGATGAAACTGCAGAGCACATGGTGTTCATATGTCCTCGTTTCGACGTCGAAAGAAGAGCTATGCTAGACGTTTGCGGTCGGGACACAACCCCGGATACCCTTATCCAGGGGATGTGCCAAGCAGTAGAGAAGTCACTCAGATTGCCTGTAGAATCTGGTGCGCCGAGCAGCAGTCGATAAGCATGACTAACTTGTGAATGGTCAGTTAGAGCCAAAACATGCTGAGCGCGGGGAAGTGAATGAGAGGTTTGCACATGTCGAAGTAAGAGTGTTGCAGCGGGTGACAACCGCAGTCGCCACCACGAGGCTTGGCAGAAGAGTGTGAGCGCATAGGTGTGGTGAGTATGGGCTGCACATGCCGAGGTCGGAGAGTCGTAACGTAAAACTGTTGGTACCTATCGCAATCGACACCTCTCCGAGGCATGGCAGAGGAGAGTACTGGCACCACATGTGCCCCAACACTCTCCTGCCTATGTTGCTCGAGTTACAGCAAGGGATGCTACGGGTAACCTGCAGGGGGTACCCCATGCTGCAATCTCACAGCACAGACAGTCCTTATTCAGTATGATGTTCACCCCGTCCTGCAACAGGGTGGCACCACTTGTCTACCAAGCCGGAGGCGACCCTAGGTTGGTGGCTCCTATGCCGCTACTACCTCAGCTACGAGACAGACCCTTACTTGTCTCTTTTTTCTGAGGTTCCGCAGAGGTATCTGCCCCCCGACACTTCTGCCAGGCCTAGCGAGACTGCACTCAATCCATCCCTGGCAACCGGATCACACTACTGCCTAAGCAGTCACTCTGACCACACGTACCATGCGAGTCTAACTTGTGTGCTCGCTCATACATTCAGTCCCTATCGCTTGCACCACTCTCTTGACATTCAGTCACTCACTCAGTGGTGGTTGTAATACCCCCATCTCCCATTTGTATCCACTCTGTGCACCTCCTGTGCATCGTTTGGGCGTGGAACACCCGGCACGCCCAAACGCGTGCGTAACACTCACCTACCCGGGCTTTGATGCTGTCAATAGGTCTCGGACAGGTACTTTACAGACAGCACCCACCTATTGATGTTTCGAAGCCCAGGTAGTCCTCAGTCAGTGTGGTGGTTTCCCCATCCTGCAACGGAGTGGCACCACTCACCTTACATGTCTCGAATTTTTGAGGTGCCGCAGAAGCATCAACCACCCGGCACTCCTGCCAGGCATAGAGAGACTTTCGTGTCCCCTAATTCTGAGGTTCCGCAGAGGTATCTGCCCTCCGACACTCCTGCCAGGCCTCACCAGACTTCAGTCATTCTAACACAGGTTCCGTTAATGACCTGGCTAATTGTTTCACCCCCCAGATCATTCATCCCCTCAGCACGGGTCGCCTGACACCTTGAGATTCGGGGTTAGGGACGCCATATTGTCATCTTCAGTGTTGTACTGAGTCTGTCGATATGGTCGGATTTACACCGTTGCGCACTACTTCCAAGTCCATATCCCAACGTAACGGGTAAGACTTATATGGTGTGTCAGAGGGTGTGTTAGATAGAGCACCCAAATAAACCACATACTGGATGAGTGCCTGTGTGAGTGTGCATCAGCGAGTACAGTAAGTATTGCCTAAAAAAAATGCTGGGAGACAGTTCCTGGGGGATATGATGGGTGGAGCCCAAGGTAGTTTAGTCGGTACACATTACCTTCTACATTGGTCGAGTCCGACACTCGAGTACCCTTCCGTGTGCTAGCTTGGAAACTACTAAGCACGTGTGCTGGATCGTGCATAAATCCATTCTCTCTTGTAGAAAAAATAATAAATTCCGAATTTTGTATGTATGTATGTAGTTAACCACCAATCCATCCTATCTTGAGTCTTGCTATGTATGCGGTTCCACTTAAGGTGCCCGCCAGAGTAGACGCGACGTGCGATGCGACGCGACGCGACTCACGTAAAAGAATAACAATCATTATCAACAAGCTGTCAAATTGCACTGTCGCGTCGCGTCGCATCGCACGTCGCGTTTACTCTGGCTTCGCCCTAACTCGTTAACAATAAGGTCAAATTTCATTATCATTTTGAACTCAACATATTGCTGAATGAAGGACCAAAAATGAGGGTTAGCAGAGACATTTATTTGAAACCCACGGGAAAATGAAAATCTCCTTCCAGAAGAATGATCCAACAAAAAGAATAATGAAATTCGCAATTAGGCCGTTACAAATATTTAATTGACTTTTTGTCCTACTGGTCTCCGAAAGGTCAAGGGGGGGATAATAAAAAATAAATATTAAAATGAAAAAAATCAAAAACTCCTCGGATTTGTTAAAGAATGTTTTGAAAATCCTCAAAATTGTCCGAATTTTATTTTGTTGCCCCCTCAAAATATTATTTTTTGGCAAAAAAATCCGAGGGGGAGGGAGACAAAATAGATTTTAAATATTTGTATCGGCCTTACTTGTCAAGCTTTCCACGGGATGGTCTGTTTGAAGAAGGGCGGGTCAGCTGGTTAACAACTGTTGGAAGACGCGAACGACTAATACTTTTCCTTTCTTAACTTTGATTGGCTACCAATTCATTGCCGATTGATAAATTTTAAATTAGGTATGCCTCAAAAACAAATGCTGACATGGTTTGCTGGATTTGTTTGAATTTTACTCGTCTGAGGGTGAAACGTGTCAAAATAGTTGATGTAGGTATAAGATTATAGTTCCTTTTCGCGTGACAAACATCTAGTTCGCTTCGTCCTTGCAGCCAAAGTACCGACACCAAGTGAATCATTTGATTAAGAAACTGCATAAGTCCATTTTATACAATTTCGAGAAAACAACAAAACACTGTTTTCGAACAAGTTGGCATCGAACCTTACGATTTCATCGATACAGATCAATAGTTTTTGGCAAAACTCAACACCCTGGTGCACTTTCAATGCAAAAACTGTAAGCAGTATTCCATAATTGCTCTTCAAAGTGCGTGGACATATGTAGTTTCTCAAACAAACGAAAAAAAAATCATACATTCCAGAACAAAAATTTGTTTTTCTTATTTTTTGCCAGAATACGTATTTTTGGAAGAGGATTCAGAATGTATAAAAAATCTCATTTTGGCCAAATATGTTACATATGCAGTCTCTCAAACAAACGGTTCAAGTGTCAAACTGATGTTGATGACGACAACAAACATGTACTACAATATATTACAATAAGTTCCAATACTGACGCTTCTTCTGTCGGAATTCAATGGACACGATTGTTGATAGCCTATTCATTGAGATTTGTGCATCCAAAACACGAGGTGATGGCTGAATCAGCCATTAGTGGATTCCATCGTGTGCGCCCTAGCTGGGCCTATGCTACACCCTTGTGTTAAAAAGCCAAGTAAGCACACCTAAAACTGGTCAGCTTTCAACACAATTCTTGCTTTTCTGAATTCACGATGTGGGTTTTAAAAGTGAAATGTTAGAAAAATGCGAAGGCAATTTTCAAATGCCACTGTAACAAATACTTTTGAAATTGGTGCGAATTATTATGTTACATCATTAATTACTTCGAATGTTCAATGACATAACCTTCCCAGTTCGACTTGGGGAAATGATCGGCCTTTGTAGCTATCGTTCGTAAGAAAGTTTCACATTGTAGCTTGACACGGCGCTTTTTTATCGTTATTTTGAGATGAAACGCCGCACATCCATGAATAATTTATAACTCCGCAACCGGTTGGTGGTTTTCGATTCAGTCAATGGCGGCAACCATAGTTGACACCTTCGAAGTATTACTTCCGATCCCCTGGCGTTACATGATGTGGACAACATACGATCGGCGAGAGCCGGTAAAGTACCGCATCCAATTACGAATGTTGGATTGGAACGTGGGCTATATATGTAGGCTGCCAAAGATGATAGTTTTTACACGGTACGTTGGATTAACGGCCAACACAATTACAGCAAGGTGAAAACACCGTGATACGAACGAACTCTTTCTTATGAATAGCACTTATCTGAAGCTAGTATATGGACGTCATCGCCAGGGAAACACTAATCGAACAGCAATAATAAATGTCTTGATAGGTGAGATTTGTTAGTATTGCACGATTTCAAATAGCCAATACTCACTCAAGTCAGGCAGCACAAATTGAACACAACACCGATAGGTCGTAAATTGATAAAATGCGTTTACGTTGTATAAATAAAATGAAGCTGCAGAAATGTGGTGCTAACCAATGTTATATGTCTTCAAAACAAAGGCAACAAATGAAAAATAATAGATAAACTACCAATTTCATTGCGATTTGATATTTAAGTGCACCCGAGTATATACGAAACCCCCAGATGGATTTCCCCCAAAACAAAATACAATCAATTCAATTCGTTGCTCCATGATGTGACTTTCGAACCTCAGATCCTACTGTAAACTGTGACGGATCGCGACCTCCATACAATGCCAATGGAAGTCTTGGTTGGATTTAAAACCGCACAGAAACGAGAAAAAAAGGTGCAACAACGATAACATCCGAAAGAGAGCGGTGAAAAAAAAACGGTGTGATATGGCGAATGAAAGTTGAATAAGCGTGCGGAACGAAGCTGCCGGGCGGTGGTGTTTTAGCGAAGAGATTCACTTTGTTCATATGATCGTCGGCGATCGCGAAGATGGTCTGCGGCTAATACTGCTCTGTTTATTGTAAACTTGTTGAATCGGATCAGATTCAGCATAGAAACATATTATTAATGAGCGAAGTCGATTCATAAGTGAAAGTGATTAGGTACGTTTGTTGCAGTGGTTGTAAGACAGAATGTTGACCACCATTGTTATTTTCTTGGCCAGATGACTGTTTACCACGTTACTAGGCTAAAGATACTGTTTGCCCTCGACCTCGAGTGTCAACCTGAATCTAACTTCTTGACAATCTTCTCTATTTTCGTCTTTTCTATCTTCACTATATATAAAAATATATTTGTCCCATATATATAGGAAACCCTGCAAAATTGGACTAATGTGCCATCATAGGCAGTATAGCTCACAAACTAATGGACCAAATTCATCTTGGAGTCAACTGTCGATCTAGAGTGCGATGCTGTAATCAATTACATGATTGACAGATTGAAAATACAACCCGAGCGAGATTGGGCAGGTTCGTCTAGTTCAAAATAAATAGATTTAATTCCAAATTATCTATTGTCGAATACTAGAGAAAACTGGTTGAACTTTATTCAAATAGGCGTAACTGTATTTGACCTTGAAATTTGAAACGACTCATCCTCTGTCTATTCACCATATTTCCTTCAACTGGCCCTACTACCGGATAGTCAGCAGTCTATTCTTTCTGCTGGGTACATCATTTGGCCAAAATAGTTTGAATTGAGAGCACATTCGCCGTTCTAAAAATCAAGGTCAGAATCAATTGCCAAGTATTAATGGAGATGCCCTGAGAGCTGTTATTATAGGAACTGATATATTCTATTTATACACATTTGATTGTACAGACAACAATTAGGAATACCCGTAGATAAGACTCAATTCGAATATGTCTTGCCATAAAACAGTATTCCGAATGCACACACTCGAACTTGTTCATCTATGGTACTTCTAGCGCATACAAAGCAGATTCAATACCAACAACCGATTGATTCCCTCTACTCGATTACCCACATCCGCCTCGTGATTCTACGATAATCATAATGATAGGGATATAAACGACCAAGCAAAAAAACGCCAATAAAATGTCGGCTTAACAGCATTTGTTATACCTACTTGACTAGACATTTCTCACCAACCGCTTCTAAATGCACCTATAATGCTCTCTGTCTATCACATAAATCTAGATGGTAACAGTAGCTGTAGCTCAGTAGCTTTGTGTGTGAAGTTAATCTCACGTGAGGTCTCCCGCGCCGCGAGGAAGATGGTTTTAATTGATTCTTAATCTAATTATGCGTTTCGCTACTGCAATAGCAATTCCAATTCTCCCATTGTTATTTTTTTCATTTCCACTTGCCACCCGGCCTCAAGATTATCTTCCTTTACTTCGTGCACGGTGATTTGAGTTTGTTTGTTTTCAACTATTACTTCTTCGAATTCTAATTACAGCTAATTACAGACAACGGTTTGGGTTACGAATGAGTTTGCGTCCCATTAAGCATAGTAAGTAGATTCATGTTCAGCGTATCAATATAACAACATAATGACAGCAATGGACGTTAATAAAAATGTGCACAGCAGCAAATTTGGAGATTTTCCGTATTTAAAATCCAGATTAATCCACCCACCAGTGATGATGCCTTTCTCGAATTAATTGTTACACTTTGCCTTAATGTGATACATACTAACAAAAATGCCCTACTTTATAACAAACTTCACAAAATTCAAAACTTTACCTTATGAAATTTATAACTCGTTCTTGTGTAAATTTTTCATAAGGTATTCTTATACTTCGTGAACTATCATTTTTGAAGTAACAGTTCGTGTTTCAAGCGCGATAGTAAAGAACATATTGAGTATGGGGAATAAACTTTTAATTTATAGTAGCGGCAGGTAACTTCCTGAATTCCGCCGGAAAAGCTGCCGGCGTTAAATTGTTCTTATCATCACTGCAGAAACTAATAGATATTCGGGCAAACAAACCCGGTATGAACCTGATACATCTTGTGGCACTACAAGCGGAGAAGGAAAACCCCGAACATCTCGTCTTCCCGGGCCAGATGTTCACGCTGGAAAATGCAACTAAGTATAGCTATGCAATATCAACGATACTCAAAGGCGAATATTAATTGTTCTGTGTTTTCAGAACCACGGTTGAGCAAATTATCAGCGAATTCAATACCATAGATAACCGTATCAAAAAGATCCAGAAAAAGATTAAACTGCCAAAGACCGAACCGGACCTCAAATATCAAATAAATAAATTTATTACAGTAAGCTGGAAGTTGTTGGCCAACTTCTTCTGTGAGGACTTCGCCACCTTCAAAATGGAGGAATGTTTCAGGGCATTCAAGCCGTCAAGGACAACTATAAGCGCCGTATCCAGGAAGAACATACACGGTTCCGACGGAAACAAAGGGAGGAATAGCGAGCTCTTAAACGACGGCTCTGTATGTGTTCACATTTTTTTCGTGTATAACCCTATTTGTAACACATTGCGTGATATTTTGTATACCTTCCATAGCAAATCAACTGGGAACTCCAGTATCTGATTCAGATAACAGTGGATCCCTTG